>NW_027185274.1:785000-1012500 GCF_022577435.1 Embiotoca jacksoni
TGTATTGTTCAAAGTTTCGTTCTTGACTTTTGGCCTTTCCACTCAGGGTTTTTATATGCAAATGGAAAATGCGTATAAAACACACCACCTGTCTTTCTCCTTAAGAAGACGCACACTATTTCCCTATTTGGACTTTTTCAATTTTATAAGCAAAAGATTTCTTGCTGTCAGAAGGTTGTCATTGTTTCTAGTAGAAATGTGTGGAAAGGTCACATACAGACTCCGTCGTTTGCATGCGAGGCTGCAGCTAATCAAGGCTAACTACATTTCTGAATGTGAAAGGCTGCTGGTAGAAAGAGCTGCTGTTTATTTATATATATATATATATATATATATATATATATATATATATATATATATATATATATATATATATATTGTTTTTAACATTGTGAACATTTGGTGTAGTTTAGATAAAATGAGATTTCATTACAAAAGCGTCCTGCACAATATAACGATAGCATGATATGCCCAAATTTATGTTTTGATTATTTCAACATCGTTGCTGAGATGGCAGCTTGGTAATGGCGGAGCTCCAGTCATGAGGATCATTGACAGATTTAAACAGCTGAGCAAGTGTCTATCAATGAGCTACCAGTGCACATTTTTTTAAGTCATTTTAAGATTTGCCTTTGAATGTGTGACTTGTGTACGAGGCTGTGTATTTGCACAGGCCTGTACCTTTTAGGTTTAATGTCAAAGAACCACCTATGTTCCAATGCAGTCGCTCATTGTTGGCACTTATAGTTCAAATGAGTTTCATTGCCGTACAGGTCAGAAGCCAAACAGTGGAAAGGATTTTAATTCCTGGTTTTGTCTCGTCTGATATAAGATGTAATCATTGAGGGTCCCCAGAAAGTGAATCCTTGTGTTTTTGGGGATTCTCGTTTTTACTTCTGCCACTAATATATCAATATTTCCACTTGACCAAGTCCATGCAAAGATATTTTGGTGGTTTATGGCCAGATATCCATGAAATTCTTTTTCATGTTCCCCACAGGATGATTTCTAATCATTTAACCAGAAGATAAGCCTTCGAACTCATTCATACATCTCGAGGGATTAAAAACCTTTCGCTTTAATCTTTTAATGATCAGGACCTTTACCTTTTTAATAAATTTAAATTTTTTTAGCCAGACTGGAATATTTGAGTGGCAAAATCCTAATGATGTTGAGGAATGGTGAACTTGTAGTCTCGATACATCCTGAAAGCCTGCCTCTATTTCCTGACTTGTTCGCAGGTCAAAGTGGTCGGTGCAGACAAAATGCCGGTCGCCAACGAGCCAGTGTACTTATCCGCCGGCGACTCACAGAAGTTGACACTCACCACAAACACCAAAGGCATGGCTCTGTTCTCTCTGGACACGTCCCTGTGGAAGGACCAGGTGTCTCTGATGGTCAGTGACTGCTCTCTGTTGTTGTTTTGTTGTTCCCAGAAGGCCTGTTTGTTTTAGTGGAGTCGATCCTGTTAATCGTTTCATTAACAACCAGCTCAGTATTCGTCAATTTCACAATCAATGTTTAATTAAACTCCTTGTACTATCATGTTGAAGATGGCTCACACTGGCCTTCAGTCTTTGGATGGAGGTTTGATGTCTGTGTGGAAAGTTTGACCTTTGACCCTCAACAGGCCACCTCTAAAAATACACTGGAGACTGAGCCGTATGCACCCAATTTGCGAAGGCCAGAATTCAGGTCGGCCCACCACCACGTGATGGCGTTTTACTCCAAGAGCAGCAGCTTTCTGAAGCTCATGCAGGTCAGAGGGAAGCTGTCCTGTGACACGGATGCAGCAGTGCGAGCTCAGTACATCATCCAGGGGGATGAGCTAAAAGTTGGACAGGAAGTCCTCGACTTCTTTTACCTGGTACGTGGTTGTTGGCTACTGTGAGTATTTGAGTGTCAGGCGCTGAGCGGACCTTGAACTCAGCGGTAAGTGAAACACTATCTTGCTGATTTATTTATATTTTTTTTAGAAATATATCTGGGCATTTGTAATTTGGGAAGATGCTGTGGTTTGTAAAGTATGGTTTGTTTTTATTAACTGAACGTGAATAAACACCAGACTTTTATTATGAGAATTTTATTTTCTGCGACACCCAAAATGTTTTTAAAGCATGTATATCATGCATCATACAACCAGTGTTACTAGTGTTAAATTGTAGTTATTTGGCCACCCTATCGTTTCTGAAATGGCTTCTTGCAGAAATGATGTGGGCCGAATTATGTAAAATATTTGTGTATAAAAATGTATGAGAATTCTTCCCTCATTAATGTAAAAAACAAAAAAAACATTCGTGAATAAATTTCTCTGTCTGCGTTGTCTTTCTTTCTAGGTGCAGTCCAAAGGTTCAATTGTCGAACATGGTTGTGTCCCCGTGGCTGTTAAAGCAGGAACAGGTATAAACTCGTGTTTCAACTAAGACGAGGGCTAACCTCAAAGGGGACCTATTATGCTTTTCTATATTTTCCATCATCAATTATGTTCCAATGTCAGATGTTCACATTAAATGTGAACAACGTTTTAAATAATAAAGTAAAAGTAATTCCTTTTGAGGAAAAGCTCAGGCTTCAAACTGCTCTGAACATTCGGTTCACGACGAGCTGACATCCGCTCGTCATGAAGTTCTTCATGTTCTGCTTCACGCACAAAGTGCAGTTTAACACATTATGTGCCTGTGACCACTTTCATTATAATAGCTACAAGGAATATTACTTGTGTTTTAATTGTCATGCTGCCACATGCCAAATTTCTTCTCGTCTCCTTGTGTTTTGTGCCTCAGTCAACAGAGGAGAGTTGTCCGTGTCCCTCAGTCAGGTGACAAATCTGGCACCGTTTGCCCAGGTGGTGGTCTACACCGTGATGCCCAGTGGAGAGGCTGTGGCCGACAGCCAGGACTTCCCCGTTCAGCTCTGCCTCAATAACAAGGTAGCTAACCTGCAAGTATTTCATCTATGTAATAACATATTAAGACGTTTAATCACGGAGGACAGACAAACCTCGTCTAATCTGCTACCAAACTAGTGACTCTCCCCCTCTGTGCCTCCTGTGCAGGTGGCGTTGAAGTTCTCCTCCCTCCAGGAGCTTCCAGCGGAAAAGACCACGCTGAGTCTGCAGGCTCACCCGGGCTCCATCTGCTCCGTCAGAGCCATCGACCAGAGCGTCCTCCTGCTGAAGGCCGAGCAGGAAATCACTGTTCCCTATGTACGACACCGATCATCTTTGACCCATGTTAACGTATTCCACTGGCACCTTGGCACCTGGCACCTATTCATGTTGTAAATAGCGTAATGCCTTCGCTTTGTAGTTGGGAGAAGTGGACATGGAAGTAATTTATCATCAAACTCAGGCCTGAGCCTTGCACTCGCACCAAAACTTTTAAGCAGCAGATCTGCTTTCCTTTTTTGGTTAGACTTTTAATATTACATGTATTTCTGGTGGATTCAGCTCCCATTTAATGTCATTGTCTCAAGACTGACCCATTCAACTCACTTCAGGTGACATTGTAACCTGGTGTGGTTTTCAGTTTCTCTAACTTTAATATATGCAATGACCCACCGAGTGTATACCTTATTTTTCTGGGCCTATTTCATCAATGGATTTAAAATGTTATCATCTTTTGAGAGCTGGGTTTATCTGACTGCATATACTACTGTATATAATTCAGTTCTGCCCGGGCTCATGCACAGCAGTGTGTTTGTGCAGGTGTACAGCCAGCTGCCTGTCCAGAAGCTGTCCGGATACGTCTATCATGTTGACGACTTTGAGCCGTATCCCTGCTTCCCCGTGCCGGTGCCAGAACCAGAGGCGGAACTAGAGCTGGAAATCCCACCCGCACAACCAACAACACAACCAACAACTCCAGCACCATCACCTGCACGGGCACCGGACACTCTGGCAGCTCGCCGAACCAGGAGCTCCGTCTACTTCGGACAGTCCAATCAGAAGAATGATGTCTACAGCATATTTAAAGTAGAAATTCATCCTTTTTAATTGAGATATTGGCAATAATACCTGATCTACGATTTGCATTTCATTGTGTTCATTTGTTTATTTATCAATCTGTCTTTCTACATTTAATGCTGGGCTCAGACTGCACTAATTCAGCCCCAGTTTAGTGTCCGGGCCCAAATATGATCGTCCTGAACGGCAAATGGGGCCTTGTCGTGTGACACATTGACGAACAGCGATGCGGCGTCTGCGACACCACACGACACGCCGATGAAAATTCTAGAATTACCTTTTTTTTTTTTTTTTTATCCTATTAGCTGCCTACTTCTATTTGTGACGTTGCTCGATAGAATGACAGAATGCTCTCTGGCTTCCATTTGTAAACATGGCAAAAGGACCGTTGGCATCACACCTCTGTAGCCATGATCGACAACTTATTGACCCTCTCCACAAATGACATGCACGGACGGGAAAGATGATTGGTCCGGGTCGTCCTTGTAGTGCCGCCCGTCTCCCCACAAAGACCCAAAGAATTTATGGCACATTGACTGCCTAATCTGAGATGGCGACAGAGAATGTGACAGACAAATATATTGTCGTCTGATCGCAGCCTAACTCTATCATTTTTAACTCTACTAATTCTGTCTACTGTCTCTTTCATTTCACTTGCTAGCCTCTTGTCTCTCTTTTTCTCTTTGTTTCAACCTCTATCTCCGGATTTGTTTGCATTTTTCTCTTTGTCTGCCTCTAATTGTTTTTCTTTTTGCTATTGCTATATCTCTATCTGTTGATGTCTTTCTGTTTTTTTTTTCTATCTCTATTGCTTTATTTCTACAGTATCTCATTCTTTATCTCTATTTCTGTCCCTTCTGTATCTATCAATACCTAACTGTATCTTTGTATTTCTACCGATTCAATCCTCATTTAAAGTAATGTAATCATAGATTATCTTTTGTTTCATTTTCATCATCAGTAATGATTGAATCATATTCAACTTCACTATCCCTTATTGAGTTTTCTCTCTGTCCATTTCTAGGAAATTGGAATCAAAATTGTGACCAACTCTGATGTGAAAAAACCATATAACTGCCTGGAAAGGATGCATGGCATCGAATATGATTATGGTACGTTGTGTGGTAGGCTGCTGGTATTATGTTATTTACTGATACTTACCTCGGAAAAAGAAACTACCGTTATACTATAAACTTCATTGAGTTGCAGAAAGTTCTGGAGAGATGGAAGATTTTTTCGAAGTTGCCGATGCTGATGTTGGAAAGCCCAAGGAGACTATTAGAACATACTTCCCTGAGACCTGGATCTGGGAGCTCATTTCTGTTGGGTAAGTAAAGACGTGTAATAATTTTGTTTTTTCTGTCCCGTTTTGTTTTCCAAGACATGCTCGTCCTAGATGTCCTAGACTCTCCTGTTCCTATGGCCTTCAACATGATGCCTTTGAGTGTCGGTGGTGTGCTCAGAGGTAAAGAGGAAGAGAAAAAGGAGATCATCAGAACGTTCTTCCCTGAGACCTGGATCTGGGACCTAGTTACTGTTGGGTAATAATATATGAAAATTATCAAAGCAGTGCATTTTTTTTAGGAGGTTGTGGAGGAAAGAGGAGGTGTTTGCTAGAATGTGCAGTTTGAATCTTCAGTTTAAGTAGATGTATGTTGTCTGAATGGCAGCATATACCAAACCACGTTCTGCACATATTTTAATTCCATGGCTGCAGTAGAAAAGTCTGCTGTCTAGACCCGGCTCATATTTAAGAAAATTTGGCACATAATGAAATTAAAAATGCATCAATCGAGACCCCGAAGTGTTGAGCGGCTGAAATCCTATATATGGCAAGAATGGGACAACATTTCATTTTCAAAACTCCAGCAACTGGTCTTTATGTTCCCAAATATTTACAGACTGATGTGTAAAAATTTGCAAAACATTGCATTCTGTTTTTATTTACATTTTACACAGCAACCCAACTTTTTTGGAAAGGGGGTTGTATTTTAGGAGCCAAAGTCAAACCAACAGTCTAAGACCTACAGATCTGACACTGTCTGTGCAGTAACCAAAACTGTTAATTTAGGGAGAAAAATGTGTTTTCATGTAAGCGTCCATCCCGCAGAGAAGCTTATTGAAAGGGTTTCAGGACCTTTGGCTTTTGATTTCCCTGCTTGTCATATGGTCACCATATCATTTATAATGATCTGTTTTTGCCACACTAGCAGTATTGAGCCAATGATGCCAACATCGTGCTGTTTTGAGCAACTCTCCTGTTATTTTCCTGGTAATCCATTTAATACTCAGATATATTTTTGTCAAGAGCAGACATTCAGGATCCTCATAGGAGGAATCTAATGATTATCTCCAGCTTTTCTCTTGTGCCATCATATTTTTGTCCCATTTTCTGATTCCTGGTAGAGGTATGTGCAGCTTGGTCATACAGTCTAATAGAATTAGCCATATCCATCAGCAGTTAATAATGAGTAATGGACATTGTCCAGTAATATTTACTGACCAGTCAAACGTCCCAAAGAATGGAGCTTTTCCAGACCCCCAAAACCAACTGCACATGATATGTCATCAGCTGCAGATGGATTTAGATTTTACTCTCGCTGGTCTGTTTGTACAGAGACAGCGGGTCGGTGAATGTGGAGAAGACGGTCCCGGACACCATCACGAAGTGGGCCGCTGGAGCCTTCTGCGTCTCCTCTGTGGGCTTCGGTGTGGCGCCAAACACCGGACTGACAGTCTTCCAGCCGTTTTTTGTCAGTCTCACCTTGCCCTACTCTGTCATCCGAGGCGAGGTGTTCACACTCAAAGCCACAGTCTTCAATTATCTCTCCAAATGCATTATGGTAAATATTCAAGTTCTTCCAGATGCTACTCATTTACTTGTGCCCTTGTGAAATTGAAATAATACAGAACAGTCAAAGGTTTGGAGACACCTACCAATTCAAGTTTTTTTTTTCTATATGTTAAAATGATCTATGTTATAAAACTGTAATGCAGACATCAAAATTATGAATTGACTTACAGATCTATGTAATAAGCAAAAAATTAAGAAAAGCAGAATATCAAAGGAATCAAAAGTAGTAAATTTTGCTTTGATGGCAGCGTTGCTCTCCCTTCCTTCTGTCAGTCAGCTTTATGAAGTCATCAGCGGGAGCTTTTCCAACAGTCGTGAAGGAGTTCCCTCATAGTCTGAGTGCTCGTTCGCTTCTTTTCCTTCCCTCTGCACTAAAACGCATCCCAAACCATCTCGTCTGTGTGATTGTTTGCTCAAACCAGATGGGATGGTGTGTCGGTCCAGAATGTTGGTTAGGTGTTACCTTGAATTGTGAATAAATCACTAACAGTGTCACCAGTAAATGTTTTTTTATGAAACTCTGAGTTTGGTAACGGTACTTCCGTCTTCCGAACAGTCCATAGAACATTCTCCCAAAAGCGTCATCCTGGTGTCGCAAAAATGGCCTTCAGGATTAGCGGTAGTTTTCTCCTTGTGCTTTTTAATGGAGGCCACGTTTGCCTTGTGTCCTTTTGACAGTGCAGTCATGAACTCTGACCTTTTATTGAGATAAGAGTAGCCTGCAGTTCCTTGGATGTTCACCTTGGATTCTTTGTGACTTCTTGGATGACTTCATGCGTGTCTGGGAAAGGGTCCACTGTGGTCCCAAGTCTTCTCCACTTAATGTCTCTGACTGTGGCGTCCCAGAGCCATAACCATTCTGAGACTGATGGTTTTCAGTCACTTTCTTCCTTGTCTCCTCTGGAATTTCTTTTGATTTTGGCATAATGTACTACTGGTGAGACTTTGTAGTCAACTTCATGCTTCTGAAAATGGTCCACCCAAGGGATAAATGGATTGAACAGGGATGAAATCCGGTGGGAGGGTGTTGAATACT
Source organism: Embiotoca jacksoni (assembly GCF_022577435.1). Taxonomy (NCBI): domain Eukaryota; kingdom Metazoa; phylum Chordata; class Actinopteri; family Embiotocidae; genus Embiotoca; species Embiotoca jacksoni. The sequence goes on from NW_027185274.1 coordinate 792,855, forward strand.
TTTTCACAGGATTGTAGGTATGTCCAAACTTTTGACTGGTGTTCTATCATTACTGTATTGTGCATTTATATTTATTTCCGAGACCAAGCTTTTGTCTGTTTTGTTTCTGTTTGCAGGTGAAGGTAATGCTGGCTGATTCCGACCAGTACACCTTCAGAAACTGCGATGGCTGCCATTACAGCATATGTCTGTGCGGCGAGGAGAGCAGGACCTTCTCATGGATTGTGACTCCAACCGCCCTAGGTATTGACAGTCAGGTGACCAGAAATAATGCTGGCTCAGTAACACTTCACTTTAAAATATGTTATTGCAAATTATTAAGGCCAGTCAGTGTCACTCACCTCTGATATGATGCAATGAACTTTTACAATTAGATTTTATCGTAGGTTCCTTTGGTCTTGGACTGATGGGAACATTAATGTTTTTTAATGCATACAAGTGTTTTAGTATTTTTCTGACTTTGTCTATGGAGACCTTTTTTTTTTAAAAAAAACAAAAAAAACACGCTGTCTCTTCACTGCAGCAGCAAGTTCAAAATGTAGAGACTTGAAATATGCTGTTCATTACAAAGAACATAATGTATTGTTTTATTTATGATTTCAATTGATATAATGATGCTGCTCAAAATACAGGTTGATTTGAAATCCTCCAGTTAAGGAAAGCACGTATTCAAGTGATTACCAAATACAGCATTTTGCTCTGCTATAAATAAAGGTACCGGACAGTTTGTAAATCAATGCTCGCAGTGTAAAAATGCAAGTGCCAGTACTTCCCTTTATCACATGTTGGTGATGTTTAATCAAGGGGATGAACATTATTACAATTATTACATTAACAAGACTAGTTCCAAATCTAATCTAATGACTGGAATACCTGAGGGATTTTAATTTGAAACGAGGGCTTTTAAATTGGAACAGTTGGTGCTAGATTGGACGGACTGCCTGTGATTGGTTGTTACACAGTGGGAAGGTTGAGGATTAGTGAAGGGTGGATTGACAGTGAAACAACCAATCAGCACCTTTAAAGTTTGGAGGGTGCATCCCTTTGGCTGATCCAATTTAACATCAACCGTTAGATCAGCCAGAGGGAAGCATGGTCTAAACTCTACGCTTCTGTGATTGAATGTGAAACAACAAATCACAGATGCGTTAACTTCACAGCCAATCAGCTGGTCCCTAACCTAAATCCTTGCCCCCAATTTAACAACCAATCACAGCAGAGCCTTCCTCCCGCTAATCCAGTCTAGCACAAGCCAAAAGCCTGAGAAAAAGTCAAGATACACCAAAGGAGTAAAAAGTAGTGCTGCGTACCGGCCCATTTCAAGCACTGATGTAAAGACATGAAATGAGTTTGAATGCAGGAACTTACTTGCAGTGACGAACCTTTTACATTGTGTCATTGCTCCTTTTATTTGCTGTAACTGAAGGTCCTAAATATGTTTCCACCACTGAAAACAACAACCAAGGCAGAACACATTCTGAAATATATTATATCAGTAGGAGACGGTTTTATCCTTACCTGAAACAAATTACATGTGATGATAATCGGAAACTAGATTTCTGTATTTTGCTCTTTTGAATTTTGGGAACATTTCAAATTTTATATAAAGCCAAGAAAAAAATGATGGACTCAAAAAAGAACATTTACAGAGAGGATATCTCACGCGAGTGTTTCTCAGTGTATAACGATTACAAACATTTTAAAAGAACAGTTCAGTAAATCAAATGTGGGAAAAGCGTCCAGAATATAAAATTGTTTTCATCATGTTCAGGCCTCAGAAATATTTTGGATTGAACAGCTGAGCGGACTTTGAGCCGTGATTTTAAAAATGCAAAGGTCGCGTTTTGTTCCCCATTAAAATCAAATTCACATTTATTAGGTTGTGGATTGAAGCTGCAACGTTTTTTAAAATGACCATACACGTAATAATTTCATAATAAAATCTACATATCTTTGGAGCTCTGATAATTGTCAAACCAAACATTCAATTTAAATATGTAAACTTTGGCTCTTGAAAATTGTGGTTGTCATTTATAAGATTAAAAAAAAAAAAAATTAACTGAAAACATAAAGAGTAGGTTAATCCTGCTTGTTTTTGTAAAAATGAATGGTGCTACCTGAAAAATACAAAACGCACATTAAGTTGTGCTTTACAAAATGTCCAGCAGTAATTTAAAATACGTTTGCAAAAACCAGCATGGCATTTTTCATGTCTTTGTTCAAGTTTTAATCTGAAAGCTTTACATTTAAATACATTTCTTCTAAATTCAAATGAGGGAACAGTTATTCTCCTCAGTCCAGTCCACTGATTGAACACCACCTCAGCGGGTCACAGCGCTCCTCATCGCCAGAGATATTCCCACATTTGACTGTTTTCAATTTTCGCATCTTTAAAAATGAAACACCGATGTTGTTTGTTCCGTCTGATACAATCTTATACTTTCAGTGAAAGATGAGACACGACAAGCTAATTAATCCTTATTAAGGACTCTGACAGCCGTTGCGTCTGCACTGCTTGAAGCAAAGACAGGCGCCTGGTGTTGTAACGCTGCCTGGCCTGAAAGCAGAGGATTTCTATCAGCCTCCATCAGCAGGGATGGAGACGAGGCTCTGATGAATGTCAAATTGCACTCCTCTAACTCCCCCTTAGAGGAATGCTGACAATCACTTGTACTAACAAGTCAGGTAGTATCTCTGACGAAACACTCAGAAACCTCTCCCCCGGGGGGTGATCTGTACTTGTCCTCCGTGTGAAGGATTGTGGGCTGTGACGGAATGAAGGGAGGGGGTGGGAGATAGAGCCGTACGGGGGAGAGACAGTATAATAAGGCAACAAATAGGGATTAATGAGGGTGAATAAGATGGGGAAACAGGGAGAGGAAGGAAAACACAGAGAGGAGGGATGGAGGAACAGTGAGGATAATGAGCTGGATTTGAAAAGCAGATTGGAGGCTTGTGGTGCCTCCGCACACAAAATGTGATGGCGTGACAGGGGAAGAGAGCGCCAATCAATGGAATGAGGCCGTGTGTTTGTGTGCACACAGGTAAGGTGAATCTGAAGGTCAGCGCTGAGGCCCTGAAGACGGACGTACTGTGTGGCAACGAGGTGGCCGTTGTTCCCGACACGGGCCGAATCGACACGGTGATCCGCACGCTGCTGGTGGAGGTCAGTGACAGTCGGACATGACCGCGAACGTCAACGCTGCAGATTGTGTCTAATACCACTGGATGTGATTGGGTTCAGTTCTCAGAACCTACAAAAATACAAAACGGAGTTGCTCCTTTGCTTCTGCCATTTGAACCCGTTCCACTGATGAATAGTTGGTGATGGTAATCAAAGAGTCAAAGCAGTGAAGAGTGCAATCGAACATGAATGTAACCAATGAATGAAAATTCAAAGAAATTGGTTTGCAAATGTTTAAGAGGAAGGAAATGTGTTTGTCTGACCTGCAGAATACCCACAATGCGTTTTGATGGTAAACTGTAAAAGCAAACTACAGCAATGGATGAAACAAAAATATTATTTTTATTATATTGAATTATTGGTCAATTCTGCAGTTTACCTCTGTAGGCCAGAGACTGTATATGTAAGTGGATGTAGCCTCTGTGTGGAAAAATGAGGCCAATGCAGAAGTGTCTTTAACTGCAATACCAGCAGCGCCACTAGGGGGTGTCTCCAAAAAAGCCTCCGGCTCCATAGACTCCCATTCAACTTTTCTTATGAAATACAAAGTCAAGTAATTATTGTCATTCGCTAAAGTCCCTCCTTCTGTTCAGTATTTTGGTGGTCCATTTACATTTTTTTTTTCCATCATTAATGAGACATTAGGCCTCAAAGAGCTGTATGTTTGTGGGCGTGTCTGGTTTGATTGTGACGGGCCTGTGGTGAGGTCAGGTTTCTGCTATAGGTGGGCGGGCGTAGCGTCTTCTGGTTCTCAGTCAGATCCTCCACTCGCTCTTTTCCAGCTCGTCACTTCCACTTACTTTTTGGTTTTACTGTTCTTGTTCACTTTCACAGTATTGAATGACACCGGCTGAATAATTGGCTTTGCATCCAGTGAACATGAGATTGGACAGAAATCGGACCTCTAATGAATGGTAATGTTACTTGGTTACAGATATGTGATTCACCATTCATATGTATGAGGGTTTAACTCGCAGCTTGTTGAAAGATCAACTAATACTGACGCGAGAGTCCAAATACACCTGCAGTGTGCGTTCATGGTGTTCACCCAGTGTAACGCTCGGTCTCACCGACGTGATATTTCACACACTTTTAGACGAGCTCGTCAGCGCTGTGTGCAGTTTGAACGTAATGAAATCAATATCATTCACTAACATTATTGTTTCTTAATCTCTCTGCACAAGGCTGAAGGAACCCCCCAGATGGTCAGTCACAACGCCCTCCTCTGTCCCGCAGGTGAGTGTTCACGGGTATCAGAGCATCAGTAAAAGTATCGGCATCTGTAATGTGAGCGCCTCGGTCTGGAGCGTCGGACACCCGATAAGACCGTCTGTCACAGAGACCTGCGTCGGGGTCGAAGGTCAAAGTCGTCACCGTTGTTCAGGGTGATTGATTCTTACTGGCCGCTCATCGCTGAGAAGAAGCGTTGGTCAGATTGGAGATGAAACGGATGCTTGTAGTAACTGTCCAGCATGTCAGAGAAAAACCGTTGAGTCAGATTTCACCGTTTACATTTATTAAAGGCATGCATACAGTTTTGTTTGGCCGTGGCTCTGCACGAGTCCCCCCCCCCCCCCCCCCCCGCAGAGCCTGAAATTGACAACTTTTAAATAAAATTGACAACTTTCAAACGAATGGACACAGTAAACGGAGAAACATTTGTTCGTGAGGAAGAAGAAGTGTCAGCCTATCATTTAATTTCAAAATAAAAGACTTCACGATGTACTTAAGTAGACACATTGATACTTTGCAAAAAATCTTTGAAAAGTAAAACCAAACTACGTGTAAAACAATGACGCCGACTTCATCCCAAATGACAGTTGATTTTATTTTATATTTAACAAAGGAATACTTCTATTTGATGGACTTGATGATGGACAAGAGGTTTTAAGCAAATTTTATTTCCATGTCATTTTCTGTGCTTTCTTTGTCACCAGAGGGGCCAGCGGAGAAGAAGGTCTCTCTTCTGATGCCTGAGATGTTTGTGGCTGGATCAGCCAGAGCATCCGTCTCAGTTCTGGGTTAGTGACGCTACATGTTGACACTCCAAGTCATTTCTTTGCCCGTGTTGGAGCGTACCCTTTATCTCTGTGCGCTTCTTGCAGGTGACCTGATGGGCCGGGCCATGAAGAACCTGGACAAGCTCCTGGCCATGCCGTACGGCTGCGGGGAGCAGAACATGGTGCTGTTTGCTCCCAACATCTTCATCCTCAACTACCTGAAGACCACCGGTCAGCTGACTCAGAAGATTCTGGAGAAGGCGACGCGCTTCCTGGAGAGCGGTGAGGCCTTCAGACTCTTTTTTTAAAAAAAATTTCCGCAATGTTCTAATCGGTTCAGGATGGGTCTGGTTTAAAAAAAACAACAACAAAAAAAAAACAGCTGAGCGCACGACTGAAAGATGAGAGAGGAATTTAAAACTTAAAGATTCACTATTTGAAAACATAAAGGACGTGTTACATGGGAAGAGTCACAGCGATCGAAAAGTAGAATGATTGTTAATGTGCGAGTGAACCATTAAACTGATGTTGGAGTTACATTCTCACTGGGAAAGGTCGTCATCTCATCTGTCAGTTGATTGTAAATACCAGTCTTCTTTCAGTAATACCAGTATGCCTGACTAGTTTGAACTATAACTGTGAAAACCTGTTTAAAAGAGGAAGATCCCGCCCTTCTAAAATGTCATACAATACAATATGCATTTTGCGCAGGTGCGTTGGTCTCTGTGTATTCAGTATGGTGATGGGGGAATCCTTTTCCAAGTATAACGGTGTTCTTCCTGTGTCTGTGTGTTGCAGGATATCAGAGGGAGCTCACCTACAAGCACGATGACGGCTCCTACAGCGCCTTCGGGAAGAGCGACGCCTCTGGAAACACCTGGTCAGTAACGGGAGGGAGAGGAAGCTGCTGAAGGGGAAACGAGGGATGTTACGATTGAGTCGTTTTGCCCCCCAAAATGCCTCGATAATGATCTGAGATTATCTCAGGATGCATATCATATCAGACATAGAGCAACTGGCCATGAGTCAGTCGCTATCAAACAGTAGAGATGGTTTTATACTGACAAGTGACGTTATATATTACATTTTTAATTAGATTTCATTTTAAATAGTTTTAGAAATAATACTGATTATTGTTTTTACATAAGTGGTCCAAAAAAAGTCCAATTTGGCAGATAAACGTCTGGCAAACTGAGAAGGAAACCGAAAGACCACCCGCTTTTACTTGTGTTCCCGTCACGTCCTCACCTGTCAGCAACAACATTTTTGATGACCTATTAATAGCAAAATGATAAAGAATATATTCATGATGATAGACGTGATGGTTACTGCGGTTGCGTCAGCGGTTATAGAAGCATTTGAAACATTTATCCAGAGCTTTGCTGTTGAACTGAGTATTTTCAGCTCAAATCTCACACTTCATGTGACGAGAGAACAAAAAAATGACACGCAGACACAGTCGGAGGTAGACACACACACACACACACACACACACACACACACACAATGTGTCCTCTCTGGTGTTTGGCACCCGCAAGCATCCTAATAATTTACTTTATGAGGAACCTGCCAGAAAATATTAATATTTTCATTTAATGGGCTTAAAGCACGGTGCCTCCGGGGATTTATCAAACCTTCTGCTGTTTTGAAAGGGTGCTGGGCAGTTTGGCAGTTGGTGTGTGTGGGTGTATGTTTGTTTGGGAGAAACTAGGGCTCTCAAGTGTTCAGTTGCATTGCGATTCAGACAGAAGAATGGATGAAACTGTCCGACTCACTTAAACTAACATCACCGTTTTACTGATGTACAACTTTGGAACTTTCACCCCACTGATTTTCTATTTGAAGCTGCACCATCCAATAGTCTTTACATGAACAATGGCTCGTAGGATGACGTGTAATGTGAAAGGAGTTGCTTGTAGAGATGAACCCACAGAGAATTATCACCCAGCTGTGCCGTTCCCCTCGCCGCTCTGAGATTTAAGCTTCTTAACTCTTTGTTTGTGGCCCGCAGACTCTGCTCTCGTCTGTTTTCAAGTGAAACTACTCTGATAAACCTGCTGCACACAGTTACAGACTAGCTGGTGAACACAGTGGAGCCAGCGTTCATCATGCAGTCAGAACCAAAATGACTGATAATGTTGCTCTGGGTCTGCTGGATGTGTAAATAGGTAACTGTTTGGTTTAAACTCTTGGTTGTATACAAAATTTCATGGATGCAGCTTTAAAGCTGCGCTGATCCATTTTTGTCCACTAATAATAAAGCTACCATTGGTAGTATTAAAGGTGCCAGTCATAGTGTCAAAACCTCAGGAAATGGTCACTTCGGATAACATTTTGCGGGTACCATAATCCTTACGGGGCATGTTGGTGTCTTTTAGCTTATTGTTTTGGTTCAGCCTCACCCCTTTTAAACCTCAGAAATCCTGGTATTTGTCCAGCACCAAACAGCAGACAAACGCTGTTGGCAGCCAGAGTGTGTAATGACTGAAGAGCCACATGTTGTTGGAGACCAAACCAGAGCGCAAAGCGGAGTGAGTCTTGGATTTACATTCATTGGGCCGAAACAAACACGACTCCAAATACATGCTAATGTTTCTGCTGAATGTGTAAATAAGCACTTGTTTGGTTTTAGTCTATTGGTTTCTAGCATGTGTTGTAAGTTTACAAAAATACTTGATGCAGCTTTAAAGCTGCACCAATCCATTTTTTTTTTATTATAGTAGTAATAATAATAATAATTTTTTAAAAAAAAGCTTCTATTTGTGATATTAAAGGTATCGGTCATAGCATCAAACTTACAGGAAATGATTACTTAAGGTAACATTTTGCAGTCACCCTAATCCTTATTGGGCATTTTATTATCTTTTAGCTTATTGTTTTGGTTTATTAGTCTGCTTTTTTGGTTCAGCCTCACCAATATACAGCTCTGATAAACCCAATATACACCACCTGTCAAGCACCAAACAACAGACAGGCAGTTTGCAGCTGGGCTATACGATGGCTGCAGAGGCAGATGTTGTATTTCTGGAGTAGTTGGAGACCAAATCAGAGCAAAAAGGAGATGCAAATTTTACAGTTACATTCACCATGCATGTGTATGAGCAGCTGTTTGCGAACACATTGAACAGTGCAAGGCAGTAATATGTCACTCGGCGTTACGTTTACAGGTTGTTCTAGTGCCCACAAGTGGCCAAAATATTGAAGAATTGCAGCTTTGAAATATTTTAGGTTCCGTTTAGCAGAGTTGACCCTGCTCTGCATCCATACTGATCACACTGCAATCCAGAATGTGATGACGTCTGTCTATAACGGGGCCCATTAAGATGTATTCCATGTGAGTTTTACTTCCCAGAAGCCCCGGAGTTTCCCGTGTTCCAGCTGCTGCTGTCTTTAAACTCCCCTGGGCTCGAGTGCGGCTCAGAGGAATTACGATTGTGTTGTTGTAGATGCAGCTCAGTCCAGCCGCTCCATCTTGAAGAAACTGTTATGTAATTGTCCTGAAGCTGGGTTCATTTCGTGGTCACCAACACAGGCTCGCATGGTTAGATGTGTTTTTTTGTTTGTTTGTTTTTTTAAGTTTATGCGTGTGTATGTTCTGTGACTTTTTTTTTTTTTTTTAGGCTGACCGCTTTTGTGATGAAGTCCTTCGGCGGTGCGAGACCGTACATCTTCGTGCAGCCGCAGCACGTTAAAGACGCCAGGAGGTGGCTGTCCAAACACCAGCGGCCCGACGGCTGCATCAGATCTGTCGGAAACCTCTTCCACAACGGCATGAAGGTAATGATCTCGTCTGAGTGTCTTTTTTAAATGGAACTTTCAGGTTCTTATCATCATTGAACTGTTCTGCTCGGCTGAATTTCTCCTGTAAGACAAAAACGCTGAATTAAAAGTAAGAAGTGATTTACATAGAGAGGAGTTCTTCAGAGCTGTTGATTTGAGCGGAGAGAGCCTGTGGCCTGCAGGCAAGCAGCACACACACACACACACACACACACACACACACACAGAGCAGAGGAAACATCCCAGACAAATTATTACTAGGCTCTAATTCTCAGCCAGGCCCGACTTCCACTTCTCTTCCTCACAGGGAACAGAAGGAGCATTAAAAATGAGTTCAGGCCTTTTCTGTTAAAAGTGGCTCAATAATAGGAATCCAGTTAAAGCTGATGAGAACTTGAAAGAGTCAAACAGATCATGAATATAATCCTACTTCATGTACAGCATGAAGCAGGTTTGGTACAAGATTGTTTCATTGTTTGATATTAAAAAAATCTTACAGACCCTTTTCAGAAAATTCATGAACGTATTACTTTCAGATGAGACCTTTTCCATGTTGTAGCCTCAGTATGACGTCTGGAGGTAAAGTGGTGACGTCTAGTTATGGATGTATTCTCTCTGGAGGAACTTCCCTCCTACACTGATCCCCACACAGAAACTGTTCCTCACTTAATCCACTGTGGATCAACTTCTCGTTTGAAAGCTCTCCACCCCTAAAGATGACCAGTACTAGACTCTTCTTAGTGTGATGAGGGACAAAAGAAAGCTGATGTTCTGGAAAGACGTAGTATTTTTACCTGAACGCTCTGCTTCCCGTTTACACAATTAAGCTACAAATGAAACGACTTGGACGACATGGGGCTGCTACACGTCACCGTACGATGTGAGGATGCCACATCAAAGAATATGTAATTTAGCTGTGTCCTCCTGAACAATTCATAAATCTACATATTGGTCAAACTTGAATTTTAATGTCCCTCAGGATAAATGCAGAGCTATAAAACACCTCTGTGGACAGAAGACTTCATCTGTTGATTCAGGAAACCCAGCAAAGTTGTATTTGTAGGAAATATGTGCGAGTTTAATAATGCGCTCCGACGTTCATGACACGCTTCATCAGCAGTGACTGACAGACTGAAGGTCATTATCTGTGACAAGCGACACCTTTCCTGCTTCTTTTTTTTTTCATATTCTTTCAAATGTATCATAATTTTCAGTTTTAAACACTCTTTAAATGTTTTTGCCGACGCTGCACATAAAACTGCACTGGAGAGATGAATTGTATGAACTTCCACCCACCACACCGACACGCGTGCAGTGTTTGAATTGTACCGCTTTCTCACTGTATAGTGGGCTGTGATGTAAAGAAGCCACAGACTGAAAAGAAAAGCAGGAAGTAAAGCTGTAACATATCTGTGACGGAGTTTCTGATCGTGTGCTTCCACCAGGGAGGAGTCAGTGACGACGTGTCCCTGACGGCCTACATCACCGCTGCCCTGCTGGAGCTGGACGCCAACACCACGGTGAGTCCCACGTCGCTCTCCTCCGTTTTCAGTCATCACCGAGGTAATATTTAACATAATTAACATTTAAAGTGAAGTTCATTTTCACATCCTGATAACACTGTTGCATAGAAAATTGTATTTAAACCCAACTAGTGCCTTTTAGAAATGTCCACGTGCATGTCCATTGTCGCTGTAGCTTTAAACAGAAAAAAGTAGCTCAGCATTTTTATTTTTAGAAGCATACCAAAAAAAAAAAAAAAATTCTCACTTACTGTACCGGTTGTGACACCCCGTTCCTCTTTGTGTTGCCCGGTTTGTGACAGGACCCGCTGGTCCAGAACTGCCTGAGCTGTCTGAAGGCGGCAGTGGCCGGCCAGCTGGACAACCTGTACACCACCGCCCTGCTGTCCTACACCTTCTCTCTGGCTGGAGACCAGGAGATGAAGAGCAAGCTCATCACCCTCCTGCACCAGAAGTCCAACACGCAGGGTACAAAAGCATAAACACATTTGGGTTTTACCAATTTCCCCCCAAAAAAGTCTTCTGATGAGTGCACTGGTAGTTTTTCATTAATTATATGCGAGTCCTCATAGAGCGGTATGTTTTGGGGGCGTTCCTGGTTTGATTGACAAATGACAAACTGGAAGCTTCAAAAGTGCAGCTCGCAAACTAATGAGTGATGCCATGGTTGTTGCATAGTAACTAAATACTGCTTTTTCCATGTTTTGTTTGCCTTTGGGAACAGTTAGCTGCTCCTCTGATGACCTGAGAGTTATTTAAACATGTATAGACGAGCAGTAGCTCTGACACACTGGAAACTGGTGCAGCGACCAGGGAACTGGTGTGATGATGGGTTCACTCTTCTTAGAGCTTCTGGATTGTGTTAAACTTGAATTTGTTGGAGGGGAAACCTGAGAAAAGACAGTTACAGCTGGAAAGAAAGCAGGAATTGAAATGAAGTTATGAATTAGTTTCTCATGTTTCTGCCTGGACATGAATATTCTGAATCTTGATTGTTTTTTTTGTTTTTTTTTAAGATCCAAGTCATTGTAATTGAGTTGATGTCTATTGAAGTTGAACTCTGAGATTACATCAGTATTTCTGACTTGTTTGTTTGATTTTCAGAGAGTAGTGAGCACCATCTCTCAGCCTCCTTTCAGATTAGACGGTTATCTGGAGACGGTTCCGAACAGCTAATCTTATATTTGTTAAATTCCTTTGCAGAGAAAATGAGACTTTAGTCACTTTGTGATAGAGCGAGATAAATGTGTGTCATCCGTTTGTCACTGTTTTGTTTAATGTTGCCCAAAGGGAGCATGCGAGTCTAAATAGAAGAGGACCCATGATTGAGCCTTGGGGAACACCACACATTGTGTTGGTCTGCTCGGATGCATAAATGAGTTCCTGTCGTTGAAATATGACTTGAACCACTTGAAAACCAATTTGGGCTCCCAGGTACAATGTTAATTTAATTAGTTTTAATAAATCAGGAACTGACATTTTTCATTGAGACCATTAATGAGATCCGTTAGTGGTGCCAAAAATCCAGATTTCACCTGTTTTAATTCAATAAGAGTAGTTGTGTAGTAGTAGTAGTTGTTGTAGTAGCACAGAAAGCAGATATCAGCAAAATGTTTTATTTTGTTTTTCATAGATGAAAAGCTTAGAATTCAATGTGTCAGTTTAAGCGCAAGTATTGAAATGAGTTATGATGTCAAGGGAAAATCAGCTGAAGTGTAAATTGGTAAAAACTTAAAGTAATTAAAATCCCCTCTGAAACTGAAACATTAAAACAAACTCTGTACTTTACGGTTTCTATTCATTTAAGGAACTACAATGAAGTAGTCTCTGCTCACCTCCTAATCAGTGTTCCTCTGTCCTGACTGGCAGGAGGGACCCGTCACTGGGAGCGATCGGGGGCATCCAGGAAGGGCCTGGACTCTCTGGAGGTGGAGATGACCTCCTACGTGCTGCTGGCTCTGCTCACCGGTCCCCCCATGCCGGACTTCGGTCTGGATTACTCGGCTGGAATCGTCCGCTGGCTCACCCAGCAGCAGAACCCGTACGGCGGTTTCTCTTCCACACAGGTAGGACAAGACCGCACACACACACACACACGCGTTTACTGTCGTCGGGACGACCCTCACGACATGTTTCGCCCCTCTGCTCCTCAGGACACGGTGGTGGCCCTCCAGGCGCTGGCTAAGTACGGCGCTGCCATCTATAGTCCAGAGGGCAGCACTACAGTGACGGTGACGTCTCTGGGAGGCCTGAACAAAGAGTTCATGGTGAATCAGGAGAACAGGCTGCTGTACCAGGAGGAGAAGCTGAGCGAGGTCCCCGGAGAATACACCATCTCAGCCCAGGGACAGAGCTGCGTGCTGGCACAGGTAGCGTCCGTCTCCGGACCAGGTCAAATCAGGTCCATTTTAAAACGGCGACTGTAAGCTGAGTCACCGTTATGAACACTTGTAGTTGCAACAGTTCAAAAGAAAAACCTAAAATGAGGGCAAAAATAGGTCATTTATAAGTTGAGGAGTCAGATGTCCGGTTTACAGCTGCCGATCACTCATCATACCAAAATATTAACAGCAGACTAAAAGTATATTCTCCCATCTGGAGTACGGACCAGTGAAACTGTCACCGTGAACTGCTGCCAGCTGATACATCAGCTGAGAGCAGTTTGTCATGTAGCATAACGTGTGCTGTTTTTCTCAATAATAACCCGTGTCTGTCTTAAAGTGCTTTACATGACACGTCACGAAGGCATAAAGACAAGACAGTACATGAACAAATCTAAAAGGCATGTGAATGGGTTTTAAAGGAGCAGTATGGATGATAAAAGGAGGTAACAGAAAATAAATTCAATACAATATATCAATATGTGGCAAACGGAAAGGCTTCTAGCTTTGATTCATGTATCTGGCATAAACTCGACTTCACTAAACGTACAAAACCTGTAACTGACTCGCAGAAAAGCTCCAGATGTTTTAAACACTGCTGCTCGTCCTGATACACCGTGTTCATCGTGTGTGTGTCTCCGCAGATCTCCATGCACTACAACATCCCTCCTCCTGCTGACTTCTCGGCCTTCAACATCACCGCCAACACCATGGCTAAATGTAACATCAGCAGGCCGCAGCTCATCCTCTTTACGCTCGTCAGGTACTGTGTGTGTGTGTGTAATTACATATTTAGTGTAGATGTGACCAAAGACTTCATGCACATGATTTCAATTTAGCTACATGTGCATGTTCTGGGATCAGTGGAGACTTTCCACAGTGGAGCTGCTGCTTCTTCTTCTGTGGTTTATTTAGTCACCGTTTGCTGATTGAACAGAAAGAACTGAGCTTTCATCTCGCTGACCTTCGTCAGCGTTGCGGTCGCTCCAACTACTCGTCATTATTCCAAACTGTACGACTGTGGCTTCTGTTAAACCTCTTCACCACTGCCGGTATAGACTCTACTCTTCTCTACCAGGTCCTTTTCTGGATTTTAGTTTTCCACTGCTGACAGTACTCCCCTAATGAAACCGTTACTACGTCTTCAACGCAACACACGCGGTTGCTGCTGTAGTCGTCTGGTGGGTTATGAAGGCGGGTTTGTGCAGGACGTCCCGTGTCCCGCGCACACATGGTGGTCAGAGACAGTCGTCACAGATGATGCAGATAGAACCAGAGTGGAGAAGGAGCTGTAGATGTCTGGGTTGTGGACCCAGATTTAGTTTTCAGTTATTGTCTCTCTTTGAGACGTGTTGTAAAGCCCGAGAACACATTGTTCACACGACAAGAAAGAATGTAAAACTCTTAACGCAACATCATTTGAAGATATTGAAGGATGCTGTAACATCTAAAGTTCAGTCCCAGTGGATCCGCTCGGAGTCACATGAGCTGAAAGTGAATCTTAGTAGTGTGTGTGTGTGTCTGTAGGTACCAAGGGAGGAGAGAGGAAACCAACATGGTCATCATCAACATCAAACTTCTGTCTGGATACGTTCTGGAGAAGAGCTCCCTCAAACTGGTGAGCGGATGAGACCGCGGCGGACAGAGAGCGCTTCGCTGAACAGTTCATGTCACTTCCTGTGTGTGTTCGTGTTGATGTGTTGAGCTGAACGTAGTGTGTGTGTGTGTTTCTGTGTGTCAACAGCTGCAGAACGACCGCACGGTGAAACGCGTCGACGTGGACGAAGGATCCATCGACATCTACCTAGACGGGGTAGGAAGAAGTGTGTGTGTGTGTGTGTAATAGTTGATGTTTATAAGTGTAGAGAGATGCCTCTGATCTGACTGTACAGCCTGATGTCCTGTGTGCTCTGAGAGCGTGCTCAGGACACACTGTAAATTTAATAACAATAATGATGTCAAAGACCTTCAGTATTTTTTCAGATCTGCTGAAGGGCTTGTAACAAGTTTAAAAAAAAAAAAAAAAAACGGATATAAAATCCATTTATGGATCAAATTGCAGCATCAGTCATTTCAAGGCATTTTACATATTAAGGTCAAGAATTGAGATTATTAATTAGAGAAAGCAACAAGTGAACAATTCAAATATTTTTTAATTAGTATGTGTTTTTGCTGTTTATCGAGCTCATCATAATGATAATTAGAAATCGACAGATCATGTCAGCTCAAATGATTCCGTTACCACCAAGACGTCCTGACAAAACTGTGAAGGAGCCAGATGTCCGAGGAGACGGTAAATAGGTCGTTGATGTCTCCGTCTTTCATTAAAACATCAGCGAAAGGTCTTCTGTCCTCTAACTGAACCGTGCAGCAGATCAGGGACTCGCCGGTGTATTTGTTCTAATGACTGAAATGGACGGAGACGTCCGCGACTCATCCTGTCCGCGCGTCTCATCCTGTCCGCGGCTTGTTTGTGTTTTGCAGCTGAAGAAGGACGAGTCGGTGATCTACATGGTGACGCTGGAGGAGGATCAGCCGGTCCGGAACCTGAAACCGGCCGTGGTTAAAGTCTACGATTACTACCAGACCAGTAAGAGACGTCCACTCTGCCCCTCCTCCCCTCCCCCCCTCCCCGAACGCGTCAGCTGACTTCTGATGCAGTCGTTTTGTTTCTCGCTGTTGTTGTTGTTTGCGTTGCACTTTTTTTTTTTTTTTTTAATGTGTTTTTCTGTTTGCGTTTCAGGCGATGAGGCGGTCACCGACTACACGTCCGCCTGTGCAGAGAGTACGTAACACTTGTTGATCCTTCATCCTCTGCATTACATGTTATGTAGCACTCGTCATGAGAAGAAATATCATTTTGATCAGTTTTGTTGAGATTCAGAGGTTTTAAAATGAAGTATTAGTTGAGTAAGTAAGTAGTTAATTAGTTCCACTGTTTATTGGTGTGATCCACTATAATGATGGAGATCTAGAGGATACAGTGAGGATACAACGATGCGACCCAGAACCCAATTTCATGACTATATAGGTCTGTGCGGCCGTTCCATCCAACCGGGCGTAGACCTCCGGTTAATTTGAACCAATCAGCTCGCGCTGAAACGCTGCACTTTTTTTTTTTTTTTTTTTCTATTTTTAAGGTCAATGACTGTTGAAAACTGTTAGCTGTGCACTGGTCACTGTCAGCAGCTGCCCAATCCCAGTGAAGGAAGGGGCGGGACAAACCTGGTTACTTACCGACACCGGTTGCTGATTGGTCCGCCCTTCAGAACCTTATCACAGCGAAGAAAACTGAAGCTGTTGGCGCAGCCAGGCTAACCTGAAGCACTCCATAATGTTTTCTTCATTTTAATCCATCCATTATCAGCTTTCAGAACACTCTTTATGAGATCAGTGTCCCACCCGACTTCCTGCCGGTCTCTGAACAGCAAGTCCTGGGTCAGATTCGCAGACAGTAACCCAAACAGACACTACTCGGACTGCGAGTCTCTGCTGACGAATGTAAATGTGTGATGGAGGTAAACCGCAGTGTGTTTTTCTCTGCAGGTGACAGCGTCAACCAGCTGTAGAAGACGCTTCCTGCAAAGCTCAAGAATTAGTGTCAAAGAAAAGCAACTTCTAGGTGTTTATTTTTTTTCTTGACTTTTTTTTACTCCTTTTTAGCAGTTTTATTGAGTAAATTTTACTTTGTGGGATTTTAGAAACAATTTATTTCTCTTTGGTATTTCCTGTTGGCAGGCGGGCTATTGTCCTTCAGTTGATGACAGTGTGATGAACCAGTCACGAGTCAGCATGAGAATCTCAATACTGGAACCTACACATTAGAAACCGTCGAATTCAAGCAGCCAAAACTCTGTGATAGTTGTTTTTTAATAGATTTGACAAAATCCATATTATTCATACATGAAGTGACGCATGAGACATACAGGGTACCAATAACACGGTATGGTCCGAGTACTGTGTGTGTGTGTGTGTGTGTGTGTGTGTGAAGGATCTACTTTCTAGAAAAAAACAAAAGTACAGTCTCATGAGTGCTTGGTGTTATTCTGTTCTATTGTACCAGTAAAAAAAAAAAAAAGAAGGTAGATTGATACATCACTACCATACAATTTGAAATGTAACTGACTGACAATAAAATTTCTAAAATGACAAAAATAAGTAAAAATTGTACTTTTCATACAATACTGTTTTCATTTCAATAGTACGATCATTTTTTGTTTTTGTTTTCATTCAGGCATCCTCTTTACAGAATATTTAGTGTTCTTTCTTTTCAACATAGACGACAACACTAATGTTTTTTTTTTTTACCACCGACTATCAACAGATATGATTTAACAGCCTTGCCAGTGTTGAATAGTTTTGGTTTGCACACGCTGGCTGTGCAGGGAAAGTAAAGGCAAGGGGGGGTACACAATATATTAAGGTCTTTTCACTAGTCTTCTACTTCATCGTTCAGAAGTAAACATGTCACTATCTCAGGCACCACAACCATACATTATCAGCACTGTACCGACACGTGAAACTAAACGGCAGTTCCACATGCGGCTCCAATGGACCGCGGCGTCCTCAGGAAACCGCTCGATGGATTCACAATGGGACGATCGAGACTTTACGAGGACGACTGTTTTAAAGCTGAAGATCTCCTCCTCCGTCCTCACTGGTCTCAGTGGGGAGTGGAAGGGGTGGGGGGGGGGGCACTCTTCAGGACTGTCAGCGACCACGCAGCAAATTAAAGGGACGTTTAACAGTTTTCTTGTTTTAAGGCAAAGAAATGCAAAGTCTGATGTCAAAAAAAAAGAAAAGTAAACTCATTATTTCACCCTGATATACAATACAAATCTGAATTTAATACCGTGAACAGTCATTTGCAGGTAGAGAATTAAAACCTTCACTTACTAATTGGGGACAGTTTTCCTTGTTTTTTTATTGATGTGGACCTGATAAAGGACTACGTCAGCAAGTTGGAGCGCTCGTTTAGGCCGCTGATCAGAAGGGAAGATTTCTGTTTCTGTACGTTTACATGGGTCGAGATATTTCCAATAATGAAACTCTTTCATTCGACTGGTCAACAGACACATAAAAGTGTTAATAACGCAGCCGAGGTAACCCTGATGACATCACTATGACATCATCTGGGTCCCTCGGAGACTCACAAGACATTGTGCAACTGATTAATGCTCCTCGGGACTCGCACATTTGGGAAAACTTGGTGAACTGTCCCTTTAACAACAAGTGGATTGGCTTAACGTCGTGTTTATTCGGCGTTTGAAGGACTAGCTGCTCCCCACTGCGCTCAGGGCCTCTGAAGTGGAAACCGTCACGCTGACACCGCCCACCGTTACGCATCACGGCTCACGAACACAAATGAAAATGCATTTACGCGCTTCGTAGCCTCCCAGCAAAGGCTGCGCTGGACTCACAGACACGCCATCAATAACGACACAGAAGTCAAAGGCACAGTTCTGAATTTGCATTAGTCCGTAGTGTTGATCCTGCGCGGTCACTGTAGCGCCCTCTGGTGGCTGCTGCTGCAGGCTGGCAGTGGTGATGGCTGCTTCCCAGCTGTTGTAGTCGCGTCATCGAGTTAGCTTCAAGGCTACTTGGCAGATGGATGAGCTTCACCTGTTTGTGTGTGCGCACGCACGCACACACACACACACACACACACACACACACGTGCAGTTTGCACCTGGAGTTGGCAACATGACGGCTGAATAGACACGGTGACGTATTCCTGTTTAACATATTCACAGAGAAAGTGGCCACTTTGGTGACACCAAAATGTGGGTTTTTTTTGTGTCGAGTGTCCTCCAATTAATATAATGGACTGACCACAAATTGTTTTCAAAATGTGGAAACTATTTAAAAGCCTGTCGATACAAGCTCAAAACCAAAAGAGGGAAAACTAAAAGAGAAAAGTCCAGCGCCAAAGATTTAGATAAGAGGAATGATACCAGTTGGTTGTTGTTTGTTTCACTAAATATGTACCGTGTGCCAGGTGAAGAACCAGGTGAAGAACCAGGTGATGGCGAGCTCAGCACAAAAACTGGAAGCGGTGAGGAAAAGTCGCCGACTGGACCGAGAGTTATCGTTTTTACAGCAGCTTTTCCACTGTTTATGCCAAGTTCTTTACGTTACGGGTTCAACGGCGGGTTAATTTGAAAAGAATGATATCCAATCCTGAACCAAACACTGAGCTTCAGTATAATATCGGTACTGATTTTTTTTTTTGAAGCCTTTTTCCCGGTCGAACCGCAGCGTGAACTCCTGAGTGGTGAGGCTCAACGTCTAAAGTTAAATAGCTCCACTTCCTTTGGTAAGTCCCGTGTGAAGACGTGAGCGGGACGTGGACGCCGCCTGTGTTCCGTCTGCGAGCAGCAGTGAGGCGCTGTGATTTGTCGTGGACGTGGACTCTTTGACTCTCGGATCCTCTCCCGTTCCCCGCTGACTCGCCGACTGCCATCGTTTCCGACGAGTTTGAATACCATTCGTTTTCAAATGTATTTCTAAAACAATTACAGCCTTTGATTGAAGATGCTATTTCTGTCCTGACGGTACGCTCCAACATAACCATTGGCATTATGTCATTTTGGCAAGTTTTCTCTATAAGTAAAAAAGAAATAAAAGGAAACAAACAATACAAAAGGTCCAACAAACAGTAACTACAAGATCTCCATTTGGCAATATAGAAAGGCTTTGTAAAGTCTTTGACAGGTATACATTTTGGTTTATATACAGAAGTGTGTGTGTGTGTGTGTGTGTGTGTGTGTGTGTGTGTCCTCCAAGGGCTCCCTTTTTCAATCCAAACAGAACAGTGGAGGTGGAAACATCTACGAATAAAATCAAAGTGTGACATTAAAAATGTAAAGTAAGAAACAAGGCGCTGTGGACTGGAAACAGGAAGGGCCTGTCGAGTGTGTGAGGGGGGGGGGTGAGTCCCTGCCGAAGCTACCTGCTCGTCACCTGCACTCTGTGTCCGTGTGTGTCTGTGGTGTGTGTGTGTCTTAGTTCATGAACTGGGTGTATCCCTCGGCTCCCGTGACGATCACGTCCATCCAGATCCTCATGGCCTCCGCCGAGGGCGCCACCATGTAGTAGAGGCGGTCGTGGGTCTTCACGCAGAAGGTCAGGGAGGGGTTGGGGCTCTGGAGGACAGAGAGGGGACACGACTCCAATCAGGTCTCCGATGCACCAACAGAACCACAGACTCTCGGCTTTTTCTCTGCGTTCTGAGTCGCTTAACGGACGGGATATTTCCCGAAGCGCTGATCAGGACTAACTTCTCTGTCGATGTTGGTGACATTTGACTTGAATCCAACAGTCATGCGTTAGTGTTTAGAAAACAATGACATCGATGCACCGCCTCACAGGTATTACATCTACATTTAAGTCCCAGTTAAGCAGCAAACCTTGCGGGGATAAAAAAAATAAATAAAATAAAGTGATAGAAACTGCAGTTCCTTTAGTAGCCACTTGAGGCTGATTCCAAAAATGGAGTCTGGGGATCCATTGTGTACACAAGTGTATAGGGATCAACTTTCATTCAACTCTTTCTTTTAAAATGAGTGAAGGATTAAAATGGTGCATTATTATGACATCGCGAAGGTGCTCAGTGGTCTCACCGCTCCTCTGAAGAGATCTCTAGAATCCTTGAAGCTGCACACTCGAGTTTTAGTTTTTATTTTTTTAAATAATAAATGAAAAGACTGAAGTGAAAGATGTTGCTGGAAAGTTATCGCCCGACTCAGTTTTACAGAAGCCTTTCAACCCTTCACGCCAACACGTCTCGCTGTGTTTCGGTCTTCTGATCCACAACTCCACTGTTTTGCTCGTCTCACTCACATGTCACTCACATGTCTCTCATGTCTCTCATGTCACTCTCATATGTCACTCTCACATGTCACTCATTGTGCTTGTTTCCAGAGAAAAGCTATCCGTGTTGTATTTAACAGTCCCTCCGTTTTTTTTGTGATTGTTGCGATCAAATTTTTTTTGCAGTTTGTTTTTTTGCAATAAAATTGTGGAAATTAGAACAAAAAAAATCGCAAATGGAGACAAAAAAAACCAACCAAAAAACCACTACCTGATAAACTATTAAATATAATCAGTTCCTGTGATGATAATCATGCTGTACATCACAAATATTTTAGTTTTAACCTTTTATTTCATCTTTTAGATTGCAACCGAGAGGTTACAAAAATACTCAAAGCTGTACAAACAAACAAAGTGCAGTCTCTTACACTTAAAGTGTGTATAAAACTAATTTAGCATACAGTAATACGTAATCACTTCCTTTTACAATTAGCACTTCCTGGAGGGACGGATTTAAAGCCCAAACATCCTGATGAGAAAAGACAAAAGATGAGGTAGTTCCACCGTCACCTATACGTGTCTACATTTGTAATAAAACCATTTTTATTTAATCTTGCAGTGAATTGATTTTTGTTAAATGAGTTGAAGAGTCTTTACTGGTTGATAAATGGCCTTCAGGTTTCGACGGGTATAAAAAAAAAAAAAAATACAAAAAATGGACGCTCATCTCTGTGATTGAAGTCTGATAGTGATTTCCAACTGCATTGTTCTGCACGGAAGAATAACATTTACAGAACTGGACACATTTCACCACAGATTTTAATGAATTACGGGAATGACAACGCTCCGCGAACTAAAAGGGGCTTTTGATGTATCGCAAGTCACGCGCTTGGTGGCTTTCTGGAGAGACGGAGTGTGTGAGAGCGTTTCATCCCGTGACATCCTCCCTCTCAAACATCAGCCTTCTCGCGCGCTAACTGCACCCGACTTTAAAACCTTCTCTCTCTGTAATGTGACATTGGAAGTGACAAGTGAAATCAAAGTTCCAGAGTTGATCAGAGCCACACAGTTAAGTCAGAAAGTGTGCTGCATTGCGACAGGCCATCAAAACACACACACACACACACACACACACACACACACACACACACACACACACACACACACACACACACACAAAGCGTGGATACATACACTGCTCATATTCAAGTTGAAAAATCCCCTCTGTGACGTGCAGCCGGGCCAAAGCAACAAAAAAGAAAAGAAAAAAGAAAGCACAAACAGGGAGAAATGAAGCGCATGACAGAAATGTGCAGAAAGGTGTCTGAAATCATAAAGGAGGACGGCGAAAGTAAAAGACGAGGACCTCTTCGTCGGCATACCTTTGTGGCACTGCGGAGGTGGTCGTAGTAGACCTCTTCTATGGCCTGGAAGTAGATCACGCCCTTCAGCTTGGTCTCGTGTTTGTCTGCGGGAAGAACAGAGCTTTTGGTCAAAGACTAGAAGACGGCGCACCGCCGCCGGGTCGCCCGGGACGACACCATACCCTCGTAATAAAAAAGAAAAAAAGACCAAAAAAAAGAAGAAGCAATCCAACTTTGATCGGGATTCATTTACGGTTCGGGATGATGGATGGGAAAAGACAAGCACAGCACTTTTTTTTCTTTTTTTTTTAACTGTTTTTAAACCAGCGGTGTTCTCATTGTATTTTCAGACTTGACTGCATTCTTACGCTACTCTGGTACATCATTGCAGTTTGTTTCATCAGCCACTGCAGAACTGCAGTGAGGAACCGGTGGGGAACTCAACAGCCCTTCTCTACCTCCAGGCACAAACACTCCACAAGCCAACTTAAGAGTAGTAGGTAGAAAGGCGAGCGCTTCATTTCGAGGAATAACGCTTTCCCCCTTTTAATACGCAGCTATTATCTGCTAATGACCTCTTTAGCATTCAAATAGCCCTGCATTTGCATCTCATTTGACTGCGGTCTGAATCACCAAAACTCTGCCGGTGGTTGGGAGGGGGGGCCGATTAACGGGAATTAGCGTCGCTCCTGACTTTCTGCTCGTCAAACCTCTCGCCGTTCAAGGTCAAGAAGACGAAGGGCGAGCGACGCATCTCAATCGGCCTCCTCAGAGAGCGCTGCCGCGCCGCCTCGCCGCCGCGCCGCCTCGCCTCTCGACTCCTGGCAGAGGAGTCTCCGAACACCTCCTCAGCCTGGCTCGCTTTCAACAAGGTACACTTTAAGCAGCTTTAAGCGGAACCTTCTGACGACTTCAAAGGGCCCCGGCAGCGAGCGAGCGTCCCAGAGCGTCGCGGCGCCACGTCAAATTACACAAGAGGGACGCCGCACACATGTAATTCCGCTCAAGGTCTGGAGGACGCATGTTCCGACTGTCACTCATCCACGGCAGCCAAAATCTTTACATGTTCGCTGCGCTGCAGCCGCTGATATTCCTCTCGTGTTCACACCGGCGCCGACTGGTTGTCAAATACAGAAATAACTCCACGTTTCCCACAACGACAGCAGGACTCTGAATGCATCGCAGACGCTGTTAACAAAGAGGGGAAAAAAATAAACAGGAGAATTTGGCGATGTGATGCGTTCGGTGGTGGAAGTTTTACATGTATTCCTGTATTTCAATTCCATTTTATTTATACAGCACCAAATCACCACACTTAACACAGGAATGTCCTTTCAGTCTTTCAGTACAGATTGGAAATATTTGTACTTTCCTTGAGCAATTTTCTGCTCCTTTAAACTCCACCACATTTAAAATGGTCACATTTTCTTTTACTGAACTATGTGTATTTGAAGTTTTAGTCCCTGCTTCACTTTTCAAGTTAAGATTTATTATAATGAACATTTGATAGTCTTAAAAAATATAGTACAGTAAGTAAAAGCAGCTCCGCCACAAATAGCTGCATCAGTAAAATGTTATTTAAAATTATGGCAGCAGCTCTAATCAGACCTTTAAGGATTTTTTAACTTCGTCACTTCCTGCTATAGCAAGCTGACTGCACATCACAGAAACAACCGGAAATTTAAAAAAAAAAAATGTTTTTTATTGTCTTTACTTAAAAAAAGTCCCGATGCAGCAGAGCTTTTATTCAGCAGGTTCATGGCAGGAATTATTGTGATCATCAGATGGTGATCTCCTGGAGGAAGTGACCAACAATGCGGAACTTAATACTCATAACTGAGAACTGTTTCACTGCAGCATCTGAAGACTTTTATTACGGTAATATTGAGACGGTTGAACGCTAAAATACCCGGCTGTATGTTGCACTGTTGTTATGCCAGATTTCATGATATTCAAATCTTTTCCTGTCGCTTTTTCTACACACCTATTAAATCAAACCACAACAGTTCGTCCTCCATGTGGGTGAGTGTCATGTAGGAAATACATCGTGAGCCAGGTTTAATAAACTAATCATTAAAAAAAACTTCACGTTCATCTGCATCTATATCTCGTTTCGCTCCAGAGGAACATTTAATGTAACAGTTACGGTGAAAGACACAAACTCAAGTTTGTTTTTTTTTTAATCAGGAAACTGATCAGTAAAAGTTTCCATTTAAGGACACGATATTTACATCGTGTGTGAACAACATCAGACGTTCTTCTCCGTGTCAGGGAGGATCGCCTACTACGGGGAGAATTGCATGATGGGCAGTGACTCCTGAACGTTTAACACCGTTCTCTTTCTGCTGTTTTCTGCCACACACAATGAATGTCTCGTGTATTCAGCGCAGAAGCTGAATACTGACTGAACCATCTGCAAAACTACCTTGATGAGGATTTTAAAACCCACTGAGAACAACTCAGACTGTTGGCAACACTTGTGTTCTGCTTTGATAATAAGTCTTTCATATTTCACTTCAAGAGAGAAAAGCATCATGGATGAGAACCTTCATCTCCTCCAACTAAAATGATCTGAGACACTTTCACAGGTTCTTCAGAGGAGAACTTAAGCGGTCTATCTGCAAGACAAAAGTCGGTGTCGTGGGTTTGTGTTATTATTATTATTCAGGTCAATACAGTGTCAAAAGTTTTATGAAAATTTAGAAAATGGGCTCGTCTATATGAACAAAAAAGTGCTACTGAAGCTGCTCTTGGCTGATTTTTCTCGCTGTCATCTGTGTTTTGCTGCTGATTCGGCACTAAGGATGTTAAAAAAAAAAAAAAAAAAAAGAAGCAGAGCGGCAGCCAGATAACTTCAAACATAGCAACATTTCTTCATGAGCCCGTAGAAACACACATTAAACCCACTGAGAACAGAAAGCCGGCGTCTCACCAACATAGTAGGAGAAGGTCCTTTTGAGGCGGTCGAAGACGAACCAGCGCTTCTTCCAGGACTTGATCTTCCCTCCCATCTTCACCAGATAGCCTTTGCACATCTTCTCGGTGAGGATGAGGTGGTAGCACGTCTCCACGCTGTGGCCCGACGACTCCACGTGCGAGCGCAGGTCGAACTCCTCCTTCCTGATGGGCAGGTAGCGAGTCATGGGCCGGGCCTGGAGGAACGGTCCGACAGAAACGCAGCAGGAGGAGGGTTAGTCCGGCCGACAGAATGTTCTGGTCCCGCCTGTACGGGTGTGTTTCACCGGCTGTCTCCTGAGCGGAGACGCTCCGCGGCTCGGTTTAACCCGCCCGAAGCCCAAACGAATGTCACGAGGCCTTTTGTTTTTCGACTGTCACGCCAAGGTCCTGCATCTCTATGGAAACAGCACAATGATGGCTGGAAGTGGGGAGAACTCGAAAATATCTAGAACGCAGTTGTATAGTCATAAATTATAAAAGAAAATTCTTTAGTAATTTATTTTACACAAAAAAAAGATGGACTCTTTCCACATGCTTCCATGTACCAACAAGTGTTGCCAAGTTTGTTTGTTTGTTTTTTGAGGTGGGTGAGGGCAGGGGGCTCCGCATGGTAAACATATTGACATATTTCCAATTTTACAACCTGTCCAGGTCTCTCTTTATTCTCCGTCCTCTCCTTCGAGCTCCAGCCGGCAGTTCAGTTGAAATTGTTGCGCAATTATTGTCACTGTCAGTCTCAGCGAAATCATTCAAATATATATAGATATTTCTTTTCTTTTTTTTAACAGAATCTGGATCACGCAAAAGCTTTTTTTTTTCTCTTATAAATGAGATTTGAAATGTAGACAAAGTGATTTGGACGAAATATTACTATTCACTATTTTAGGCTCAGATTTGGTTATTTTCCCTGACTGAAAGCTTCGGGTGCACATGATTAGTTCAAGGACCATCAGAATTATAAAAAAAAAAAAAAACAACAACACTAATTTCTAGTGTGTGGCTGATAAATGCTTTAATTTTGACCATTTTGTCAAGAAAAGATGTCTTTTAAACCCGCCGGCCGGATTCAAAAAGGGGGTTATAATCTCAAGTTGGCGCTGAAAGTACACGTCCAGATATTTTGGTGCGACAGTGTTCATGAATGTAACGACACTGAATACTGACACGGCGTATCAGCGAGCAGCAGAAGTCCATATGAAACCCTTCCGAGGCCCAAAGTCATTTTCCACTTTTCCACCATGAAGACTCAATTCCGTCTCATTTCACTGACCTGAGAGAAGTTCTTGGCCCTCATCTTGACCTCCTTCTCCACGAGCTGCTGCCGGTGGAAAGTTTCATCCTGCAGTCTTTTCTCTGCCTCCTCCCTCCTCCTCCTCTCCTCCTCCAGCATCTGACGGCGAGCCAGGCTCTCTCGTTCCTGCAAGAGATAGTGAGAGAGTGAGAGAGGGAGAGAGAGAGAGAGAGCGCTTTCATTAAATATTTTTTTTGATCTATTGAAGGGCTTTGCGAGAGCGTACATGTCATTTTTTTTTTTTTTTTTTTTTTTTTTTACGCTCGGCTCAGCTCGGCTCCACATTCATACATTTATGTACATTCCCCCCTGCTGGGAGCCGCCCGCGGACTCACACCGCTGGCCACCATGCAGCTCCAACCGCAGCGCTCGGCTCTTTTAACAGAAAGCGCTTTGGTTATTTGGAGAAGCGAGGATCGGCTCCGCGGACGGCAACACAACACATTCATGCAGACGGGCAACTCAAGGGGAAAAAAAAGTGTAGAAAGGCGACGGGGAGGGAATAAAAAGTAGCTTCGTGAATACAATACTGAGAGCCAAAAACTAAATCGATAAAATAAACACCGACGGTCGCTTTTACTCATGTTCCAATAATATTTCAGACCTTTCTTATGAATTCTCTGAATTGTAATGAAGTCGGAGACGGAGGCCTCGAGAGCAGAATGTGGATTGGATCGTCTTTTTACCGGCTTTTGTGTTTCAGACTGAGCTCCTTCATCAGGCTCCGAGAACATAAAGACGTTCGAAGGCCGATAAAAATGAATAATGGCCTCGAGTCGCTGTCACGAAGCTCTCCTTTTCAAATTCATGTTCAGTTCGGAGCTATCGACGAGAACACTGGCAGAACTCTCATCAGTCACTCAGTATGGATTAAGGATAATCGGCTCCTCTCTTTTGAAGTGGTGTCTTACCCGCGATTCGATAAGTCTGGCTTTCTCCAGCTGCGCCTCCTTCAGCATTTTCTCCATCTCCTCAATCTTCAGAGCGTCCACTCCTCCGACACTGACGTCAAACACAACGGCACAGAGTTATCACATGAAGTTCATCTCACGCTGATTTAAGGATGGGACATCAACTCCATCGACCTTTTACTTCAAAGCAGAGTTCAAACAATATCTGAGGAAGATTTTATTTATGTATTTCCACACACATCTAAGGGAATTTTTGTGAGCTGCACGATTAATCGTACTAAAGTTACGATCTCGGTTTGTGCCTCTAACGATCTCGTTTTGTAAATGTCAATAATTCTGCCACATTTACATCCTGGAGATCAGTTGCATCAAAACAAGCGCTCCTATTCTGCCTCTTCCAATAACAACGCTGCGTTGCACCGCCTGATGAAGAGCAGCAGAACCGGCCGTGTGGGAAATAAACAAAGTGTGAGACGGAAAGAAAGAAAAAGGAAACACGGAAAAATCCATGTTCAAATGTTGTGTTTAATGAAAGAAGATGAGAGACTCAACCTATTGTTTTTATGATCACTTTTAGATTCATTAATCTGCTGCATTTAAACTAAAAATATTCCCATTTTGTTGCCCCAAGTCGATGCGTTGCGCCTGCCCGCTGAGAACCGCATGCACCTCGCAGCGCCGCGCACAGCCACAAAGAAAACTACTAGACGAGGCGTAATGATTTAACAAAGGAGTAGGTCTGCTGCTTAAAAACGATGTCATCTTCTTTGTCAGGTTCATCAGTGATGATTAATTGGGCCGATAAAACCATCTCATTCCTGTCAAACTTGGATTGGAAGTGTCATTACTGAGTGGTAAGAGGTGCACGCATTTGTCAGAAGGACTGATTTGAGTTGCCGGGGGGGATGCGACACCCCCCCCCCCCCCCCTTATTTCAGCTTTTGGTCATAATGAAATGTGTGAAATTCATACTGTTGAAGACAAAAAAAACAAAATGGCATAAAATATGCATATTGCCTAAGCTGCATGCAATTCTCAACAGGAGGACAGAAGTCTGCGAAACACCGGCCCTTTATCAGGCACCGTTCGATTGCTTTCAAGTCGCGATTCTCGCTGCAGCCCGACTCCACGCGTGGAAAAGACTCTGAAGAAGCAGTAAAGGTCTCTTAAATTTCGGGAAACAACATCGGCGAAAGGTCAAATTACAGCATTAAGTTTGAGGCCTTTCTAATCGTCGCAGTAGTGATAGACGGTGCAACACGAGGCCTCTCGGTTACACTGCCGCAAAAAAGTGCCCTCGGTCTAAACTTGGCCCGCAAACTTTGCTCCCCGCCTCCACGGCGCACGGCTCGTTCCGGGATGAATCCCGTTAAGAGTCATCGCAGCCAACATTTGGGATATTGCTCCCGAGAGCTGCACAAATCTGTTTGAACAGTGGGAGCTGCGGCGAACACCGTTGGAAGGCGGCGCACAGCTTTGGCCACACTCACAGATGCTCTCCAAATTAGCCGACCTGGGGACAAAGACTTTAACTTGCGGGGAGTCTGAAGATTAGCCGTCTGTGTGTCTCTTTTTATGGTATTTGTGTGTGTGTGTGTGTGTGTGTGTGTGTCGGCGTCTATTATAAATACTTTATCCGGTAGCTTAATATGAACAGTGACACGTTTTGAAAACCCTCCCTGGTGTGAACAATTTATTCTGCATTGTTATTTACTTCTGTTAATAGTTTTGTCTGCGAAACGTCAAACAAAATAATCCAATCAACAAATGTTTCGTCTCGTAAACAATATTCAGTTTAGAACCAGAGATGTTTCTTCGAACATAAACGTCATCGAGCAATTGAGTCTGACACGTTTTTGTTTTTTCATAAAGCA
Organism: Embiotoca jacksoni; assembly: GCF_022577435.1. NCBI lineage: Eukaryota > Metazoa > Chordata > Actinopteri > Embiotocidae > Embiotoca > Embiotoca jacksoni. The sequence goes on from NW_027185274.1 coordinate 821,933, forward strand.
AGTTGAGCATTAACTCTGACATTTGCTATAATGTGATTTTCTGAGACGAGAAGGTTTTGTGGTTGATGAGATAAACGTCCGATCTATTCTCACAACACTGATTCAAAGCTTCTCGTAGCCAATCTGAGAAATGTATTTCTACGCTAAATACCATTATTAGAATCAGGTTCGCAGGGTGTTCCCGAACCTGACAGAAATAAATGATCACGACGAGCCCACAGTTTGTGCCCCCCCCCCTCTTACCCGGACATGTTGTCAGGCGAGCAGGCCGAGTTGTTCCCCGTGGACACGCTGGTGTCCATGCTGTCGGAGCTCTCCAGGCTCAGGGTGTCGTAGGGCTGCTCCCCGGCCGACGGAGGCTGGTGGTGCAGGATGGAGTGGTGAACCAGGGGAGGGGGCCCCAGGGAGCTGTGGCTCAGCGCGGGGCTGTAGGACATGATGGGGGAGTAGGAGGGCGACGGGGAGGACGAGGTCATGAGGTGGGGCTGAGAGCCGTGGAGCGCCTCCCACTGGCACTGGGCCTCGACCGCGGCCCTCTGCTTGAGCTCGGCCAGACGGCGGCGCTGCTCTTCGATCACCTGCTGACCTGCGGGGAGGAAGGGGGGGGGGGGGGGGGGGGGTCGGATCAGCGGGGTCCGTTCTCAAGTTTTCCATCCGAGGCGCGGAAGACTGAAGGACGACTCGACCGTTCACCCTTCAAGCGACACAATACGCAAAGTTCGTTTCCCGCAGAAACGACGAGCCGCTCTACAGCCGCTCGAACACCGAAGGCCCGCCGGCGACCCGCAGGCACCAGAACCGTGCAACCGCACATACGACGTATGTGCTCTCGCAGTAACACAAGCTCGAGGGAAAACTGCAACAACAACAAACAAAAAAACCCCGCGAAGTCCCGTCGCCGCAAAGTTGAAGCAAAAGCCGAGAATCTATCCAACTTCTCGCACTCCAGAGCTCCGCGCTGCCGATAATGGGGCAGATACACGTGGAAAGAGCTCAGTTCCCAAGGAGGGGCTCACCGAACTCCCAACATGCAAGATTTATTCTCCAGCAGCAGGAACGTTCATCGAAGATTGATGGAAGAAGAAAGAGGACTCAATGTTACAGACAAAGAAAAAGATGAAAAGAAATATTTGGGGGGGTGGGGAGGGGATGGGGAGAAGAGTTAATGACACACCAGAGAGGGAAGAGGCCGGGATGAAGGAGGAGAGGAGGGTTAGGTGGAGACGGGGTCTGAAATGAACAGCAGCCAAGTGTCAAGTTCGGGTAAATGTTACCTTTGATGGATAAATCAACAGAAGTAACCCGTCAGACTGGATTACATTTTCGATAAGCCTGAATTTGGGGATTTTTCCCAGGTACATACAGTCTTTGGTCCTTTACCGATGTTGAAGCCTTCAGACAGGTTGTTGATTGGCTGCCTGACTGTTATGGATTGTTATGGCCGAGTTCTGAATTTCGAGATTACGACCCCTTTTCCCCAAAAAAGTTGGGAATACAAGTGTGAAATATAAATAAAAAGAATGAAATGATTTGCAAATCCGGTGAACCCGTATATAATTGAAAATAGACAACATATAAAATGTTGAAACTGAGAAATATTATTGTTTTATGAAAAATATATGCTCATTTTGAATTTAATGCCGGCAACACGTCTCAAAAAAAGTTTGGACAGGGTCATGTTTTGACACCGTTTTGCATCACCTCTTGTTTTTACAACACTGTAAACGTTTGGGGACTGAGACCAGTTTCTGGAGTTTTGGAAGTTCATTAATTACGGGTTTACGGGATTTGCAAATCATGGCATTCTTTTTGTATTTACATTTGCCTACCAACCTTTTTTGGAAACGGGGTTGTAGTTAACCAGACGTAGGTTTCTAAAATGAGCCAATTAGTGGTTAAAACAGGTGAACAAAAGATCCTTCTTAACAACTCGGCTCCGAGGAGCGACAAACAGCTGATTTCAGACCCCGCTTGTGATTTATTGACAAACAAAACAACAATGAGAAAAACAAAATGAGGAAAAACCAAGAGGAGATGGTGAACTCCGGGCCGCGTCGATCAGTCTACCTGCCGAGCTTCCCTCCGTGGTGCTCTGTCTGGAGGTCGGGGGCTCTGTGATGCAGCAGCGCGGGAGGAGACGAGTCGCACACACACACGCACACACACACACACACACGCACACACACACACATGCACACACACACGCACACACACACACACGCACACACACGCACACATGGGCAGACGTGTGAAGAAAAAAAAACTCAGACTCAGACAAATGTGACCGGCTCCGCTCTCCAACCCAGCACCCGTGGGTGGCAGCCGGCTGAGCTCAAACACCCGACTGCTCTACTCTGAACTGTTTTAGTCACACAGCATCGAGGCAGAAGGAGCACAGCGCTCTCACACACACACACACACACACACACACACACACACACACACACACACACAAATACTTTCTCTTTATCATACAAGTTGAATCTGTGAACATCTGCTACTGCTTCTTTTTCTCTGCCTTCTTTTATGTGGCACCCTCATTAGATTATAAATTGTACTAATATCATTCATATTAAGGAATATTTGAAGCGTTCTAACCGGCGGGTTCATCTGTCCACATGTTAACAGCTGTATATCGGTGCGTTGGGGCAGCCGGGGAAGTTGAGAGCGTTCACATGACAAACAACAACAAATAGGCAACACGGCAGCCGCCGGGAAATCTGCTCTATCTGCCGTCTGAATAGAAAAGAGTGACAAACGACCTCGTCGTCGCCCGTGACGACCGTCACGGGGACGAGATGGAGTCATTATTATTCGTACGCTACATTTTCTACATGTTGTTTTTAGCAGACAGTCAGCAAACTAACGAAGTAGCGGCCGTGTGGGATGGCTGTCGTTGTCTAGTCAATATAATAATTAATATTGTTTAACGCCACAACATCCAGCTCAAACTGACTAAAACTAACCACTAAGCTTAATTCTCTGTTTTCACCACAAACGTCATCATGTCGAGTGACGTCAGATCGACTTCTCGCAGCTCTCATAAACCTCGGACTTTCCTTGGAGTGAAATTCCCAGCTGGACGAGCGCTCGAGGTGATTTCTCCCACTCAGAAGTGGGAAACTTCCCAGTTGCTTATGAACGCACCATGTGTCTCTGATATAACGGAATAAAAAAGTTGTTTTTCAGTATATTCACATGCAACAAACGCAGGTGTTTTTTTTTTTTTCTTTTGTCTTTTTTTCCCCGTGTCTCACCCCATCTCACATTTTTCCTGCAAACATTCAGGAGTTTCTGACCTCCAGGTTTGGAAACCACTGACCTGGATAACAAGACTCCATTAAAAAGAAAATGTGAAATAAAGAAATGGCAGTAACTCTGGCACAGTGACTAATTCATGTTTCAAGTACTTGCAATAAGTCATTTAGCATCGATGAATAAACACTGGAGGACATCTGAGCAGTGATCAGTCAGATGTTACTGAATCGCTACACGATGCTGAACGCAGCCTCATGAACTTGACAGAGTTGAGGAGTGTCGGTTTCTGTGAAGTAAAAACTCGACTACCTTTCTGCTGCAGAGCGAGCTGCCTCTTGTTCTCGATGTCCTGCAAGGTTGCAGCCAGATTCCTGGGCAGACTCCCGGTGCTGTTGACCACCAGCAGGGGGCTCTGCAGGGTCAGACGAAGCAGACAATTGCATGTAAAAACAGGTTCATAGAGTTGATGTTTTAAGGTTGAATTGTGGCCGGGATGATCAAAATATAAAAAATGAAGATTTAACATTTCCCAGATTAAAAAGTCTCTTACAAAGAGAATCATTTTAGATCTGCACGTTAAAAGCTACGGGAGACCCCGGTCTGAATGGAGAACTTGATTTGTCTCCTTCTGTGTATTGTTTCTTTTTGGACATTTGGGTCATTTTTTTAAATGTTATTTGCCATTTAGTGTTTTCATGTAGTGAAAATTAACAAGAGATGTTAAGACTTTTGATGAATATCTGTATTTGGCTTTCTTTATTATGTCAGACATTTATCTACATTATGTCAGATTTTGTTTCCCATCACGAGACTTTACCCAAACTGAAGCTCACCAGAGGCGCAACCGGGTCTGCGCAGCGCTCCGGCCTTTGACGAAGGTTTAACATCTGATTAACAGGTGGACGGCTGCAATCGGTGCACCTGTTGAAAACAAACTCTACCTTGGAGTTTGTGTTGCGTCCCAGCGTTGCTGCTCCGTGCTGCAGAGGCGACACGGAGCCCGATTTCGGATGATGGAAAGACAGGCCCGGATCGCTGTCCAACTTAGAACGGAACACCTGAGGGCGGCGAGAAACAAAGAGATCAGCGCCGGGGGGAGGGGGGGGGGTGATGATGACGCATGTGAAAACAAACTGTGGCGGTAGATTGGAGGGTTTCCGCAACAAACACCCGCCACGCGAGATGGAAGCTCCTGTGGAGGTTAAACAGCACGACTGGCGTCGTGTTGCAAAGATTTTTAAACACCGACGTCACAAAATGCATCACTCAAGGTTCAATCAGCAGATTTTGTTATCAAAGATCGAATGAAAAATATCAAAGAGCCTCCAAATATCACGTGATTTAGACTGCAGGTTAACACACACACACACACACACACACACACACACACACACACACACACACACACACACACACACACACCTGCCTAGTCCCTTTCATTGAACGGCTCTTTGATCGGACTCATTTAAGTTAATGCTGCATTCATGTCCTAAAAGGCTCTCGGTGTAGAACAGCTTAATGTTCAAAGCGGCGACTTGAAAGTGTTCACGTGTTCAAACTTTTCTTTAAGTGCTGATTGAAGTTCTTCTGTGGTCTTCCGCTGCGGGCAGATACTCTCAGCTTTCATCCACACTTTATTCCGGCAACAGAAAATCTGCAGCTGTGACCCGAAACCGCTTCAAATAGCCACGATCGTGAAGTAATTCTTTTATTCAGATTGTTTTTAATGTAAAAGATGAGCTGAACTCAGTTTTTCTAGTCGTGTCAAGAGGCTTCAAAACTGTCTTTGCCAACTTTTTCACATGATGTGAATGCAGCATTATTAAACAACAGACACAGTGGATTGAGAAACCGCCTTCACTTTTTGCACTCGTTATTATGTCGTTCACTTTAATTAATGCTTGTCTGTAAATTGCCTGGAGTCCACACGTGGACAAGTTATTAGACAAACTGTAGTTTAGGAAGGCACACGCTTATGTATATCAGCTTCCATAATTCACTCTGCATGTCAGGACACAATCCAAGCTGTGAAGCCTAAAGAGATCTCTGCGGCGACCAAGCAGAAACTTCTGAGGCGAAAAAAGCTTGAAGTCAACGCAACGGAGAAGGGCAGGATGTTGTGGGGGTGTAACATGTCAGTGGGCTCTCCTTTTTTACCTCTGCAGACGACAGATGGATATAAAATGCCCAAAACTGCAGTTCCTCAAATGGCCACTTGGGGCTGGCTCCAAAAGCGAGTCAATCCCAGGCGGCAACCAGCAGTGAGTCACCCGTTGGTTTGTGACCAGCTGTAATGAAGCCTAATTCGGAGCAGTTTGGAGCAGGAAGTGACCATATTTGGACGAGCTGGGGGGGTTTAACTCAATCTGATTGGAAACCTGGCGAAACTACGTCCCGCCCACCGCTAGCCTAACCTGACAGGCCTGTCAATCAAACAGACACGCCCCCAAACACACAGTTTTTTTAATCTTATTATCTAATTAATGACAGATTATTTTCAGATGGACGGCCAGAAAATGAATGAGAAGCAGCGACTTTAGCGAGCAACACTTGAGTAGTAACTTGAGGAGAAATTGTACATGAATTTTATGAGGCTAGTTGAATGGGAGTCTATTGAGCCGGAAGCTTTTTGGGGACAACCTCTAGAGGCACTCGGTGGTATTGCACCTTAAGGTGGTTCCGCATCGGCCTCATTTTTCAGACCCGGAAGCTACGTTCACTTTTATATACACAGTCTATGATCAATCCTCATTGATTCGTGGCAAAATGCCAAAGTTCTCAGCAGAAGTCGTAGTTTTGGTCCTTGAAGTTAATTTTCATGTTCAAATGAATTGTACAGGGGGTAAATTTGTACATAATTCACTAGTTGAAATTGTATTAACCCTTTAAGGTCCACATTATTAAGGCCAGGGTCTGCTTTGAGTGACAGGTGGGTACCGTCACAGTTGACGAGCTTCCTACAGCTTCTCAGCCGCAGACTGACCGCCGGCGCCATACGGACCTTCAGGCAAGGTCAGGCACTGCCAAGAGGGAGATCCATGTTTTATATAGTCAGTGGCAGAGACAGATTAGAGCAGAGTACAGACAGGATTGTGTGCCTCTAAATCAGGTCTGCTCCATTCAGCGGGTCACACGTGGACTCCAGTTCAGTTCTAGACACACCTCAGGATAAATGAAACAAACAGGGTACATCTGACCGCTGAGGAGAGCCACATCAAAGAGTCTAAACACTGTTGGAAATTCGACTTTTTCAGTTTCTTGTTTTCATCAATCAGGGGGGGGGAAAGGATCTGTCTTATTATGTGTTATGGAGTGTATATTGTATTATATTATATTGTATCAAATCTACAATACAATAAAGTGTGCAAAACGTCAAGGATCTGAATACTTCCCGACTGCACGGTATAAACACAGATCTCCCTCCTTCTCTGGAAGACGGCCGGCAGCAGGTCGAAGGGAGGCAGAGAAACAACAGCCGAGGAGCGACAGGGTGGAAAAACACGAGGACAAAGACGAAAAGAAGAGCCTCTACCTGCAGCACAGGCCGGCGGCCTGATAGAGACTTGGCCGGCAGAGGAGGAGGAGGACAGATGTGGCTGGAGCCAGCCATCAGCTCCTGGTACCACTGCTCTAAGTCTAGCTTGGGGAGATGAGGCCTACTACCCTCGGACTGGTGCCGGAGAGCACGGAGACGAGCGGCAAAGACGGGAAGTGGAAACGAAGGGCGAAGGAGAGAAGACAAAGAGGAGATTAGAAAGCATTCAAAGACAGTCGAAACAGGAGAGGAATGTTTGTTTTCTACACCCTCAAAAGCTGTAATTAACTTTTTTTTTTTTTTTACTTTGAAAATTATTCCTAACTATATTCAACACATAATTGTTGTGAGCTGCATTGTGCTTCATACCCTCCAGCTGCTATATCCCTATTTTACATTTCAGTGTTTTAATTCCATGCTGCTGCTGCAATGACCCACTTTCCACAAGAACATTGAAGTTTCTCTTATTTCATGTCTTATTCAAATGAATCTGTTGTTGGACCTGAAGTTTAAAAATAAAGAAACTAAATGTATTTCACATAAATGTTGTTTTTATTTCAGACAAATACGAGAGCGACATCCTTAACTCGACTTGTTGCTGACAGCAGATTGATTTTGTGGTCTTGCCTCCGTTATTAGCCGTTTGTAGCACGACTGTTCACCCACCGCCTGCAGCGCCGACCGAGACGTGCTGCTTACATAACGCCGCCCCTGACATGACCATCACATGCAGCCAGTGTTTCATTTTCTTTCATTACTGCTGCTGGAAGTGAGGCGATGAAACAGATTTATTCAAATTCGGCTCTGCCACAGTCAAATTAGAAGAGCGACGGGAAGAATACAATCTACGTGATGTGAAGTTATGTTAATAAAATCATCAGTTCATTCTTCAGCGGTGAGTAAAGTCACGAGGTGATTTCCTTTTTTTTTTGGTGCGAGAGAGGGAGAAAGGAGAAGGTAACAGCGAGTGACAGTAACATTAAGGATGGAGGCGAGAAGAGGAAAAGAGAAGGGGGTTTCACTTATTAAAGTGCTGATATGCTCTCCTGGAAACGGCAACGACACTCCGCTAAAACCAGATCTGCTTGGATAGTGAGTCACACAGAGCCACTGAGGCATACGTTCTCAAAAGGCACACAGCTAACACATTATGTCATCAGTGACATGTCGTATCCAAGACACTGTAAATAGACTGCAGACTGAAATGTTGGCAGAATTTCTGCATTTGCCTGTTGCCGTCTTTTAAAGATTCTATCGATCGGCCCAAACGAGGGGAAGTGTAGTTCCACGTGGATCTTACGTACTAATTATGAGCAGGTTTGAAGTTTGCAATGTTTTCCTACTTCTCCATTATTCTCCATGTCACAGGTATGAATCCTAAAAACTGATTTTAAAGTCAGTTGTCATTGCACTCGATGTCCCTGCAATGCAGTTTGGAGAAAGAAGAGGAGGTGCTCAGAAATAAAATTAATTCATCAATTAGTAATAAAATATTTTTTTGGAATAATAACAAAAGGATTGTTGGTTGTGAAGCAGCTTCGGGAAGATCTAGAAAATAGGTTTGAATGTTTAGATGGGTATTTTGTCTTCTCTTTCTAAAGGGGAAATGTTCATGTGTCATAATAATATTTCTTATCAAAACAGTTAAGAATCTTACATTTTCTTGTATACTAACTGCTAAAAACAAACATGCTACGGCAATTAGCATGTGGTAAATACTGCTTACAAAGTATGTGTTGTATTTTACTTCATATGTTATCGTGTGTCTGTTTGATATGGTACAATGATGACTGTTGATGCTGTACGGAGACAAAACCGCATTTTGCTCATCTTCTCACAATCTGTCGCTTCAATGGAAGCTTTAATTGTTTATTTCTGCATACTTGTTCCACTCGTGTCCAAATGTCACACGAGTAGTTGGGATCGCTTGCAAGTGGCCGCAAGACGATGATGAAAACCTTTCTGCTCCACCAGTTTTTTCCCATTTTTCTTTTAGTCCTTCAATTACTGGATAATTTGACCTCCAATTATTCAAAAAAGCAGACATTATTTGCGGTCATATGCCAAATAAAAAAGGTCTAAACCGCTGCGTTTCACCCATAAACGAGCGCACCCACGGGGTGACCTGGCAGGAGGAGAAGAGGGAAGGAAGGACGGCAACACACCTCCACAGAGAGAGAGAGGGAGGAGCCATGAGGAGAGGGGAGGCAGGAGAAGGCGGGGTCTACCACTCCAGACTGCAGGGGCTGGCGGAGCGGGGAGGTAGGGGACGACTCCACCTTTGGCATCCCATACATCTGATTTAACTGGCCCACTGTCACATACTCCTTTACCAAAGGTGACACACACACACACACACACACACACACACACACACACACACACACACACACACACAGAGGAGGAGAAAGGGAGAGGAAAGGAGGTGAGAGAGAGAGACATGTCAACAAGATAGGCAGTAGGAAGGAAACATGTCCAGCACACTTCACAGAGAAGGACACACTATAACACGCAGTACGTACAGTCGGCATTAGGGTTGGACCGATATGTGGGAGCAGCACAGCCACCTTCTCATTCAGCCTCCTGCATACTAGAACTGTATCTAATCAGTACTACACTTCTTTCTATGGGAGGCCACCAGTTGTAATTTAAATGTAAGATTTTGTACATATTTGTATCCATGTTACATGCAGGACTGGGGGGAAAGTACTAAAATGTACCAACATATAATAAAGTCTATCATTCCCTCGGTTCATTTCATGGTTGTTGATTTAAAGCGAAGCACTAAAGAAATTGAAACGGATATTGATTTCTCAAACGGAAAACAGACAAAAACATGTTTAACTGCCAAATGAAAACCGTTCCTGCGTGAAATACAGCAAATGTTATTTCGAAATAAAGCTATGAGGGCGACAAGTGAGTGTTTTTTTCCAAGATGAAATTTCACATTCATTAACTAAATCCAAACACGCACCTATCAATCCAACCCTAATACCCCCCTCCCCCTCTCCCCCTCCACATGTGCTGCTGTGACTTGGTGTCTCCTGGAAGCGAACACTGCCTCACGGCTGCGGGGGACTGCAAGCTGCACGCACACCAAGAACACACACACACACACACACACACACCGAGAACACACACACACACACACACACACACACACACACACACACACACCGAGAACACACACACACACACACACACCGAGAACACACGCAGCCGAGAGCTGAGCCAATGGTAGGAGTGGGTTTGATTAGCAGCAGACCAGCAGAGGGAGCAACACCACATGGAAAAAAATGGAAGGATGGGAAGAGAGACAAAGAGACAGGAGGGCAGGAATCAGAGAGTCGGGAGAGAGAGACAGACAGGAAGCGGTGATGATACCTCGCCAGCTAACGCAGTGTCGACGGCGAACGAGCGGCCGTGCGAGTCGGGCCGGCTGCTTCGACGGCGGGCGCCGTACATCTTACCGACGTCCGGCGGCTTCATGTACTCCTGAGCAGCGGGCCAGCGGGGCAACAAACAAGACAGGGTGAGAAGCCGAGGAGGACACCGCAACCTCTCAGGGCACACAGCAACCCACACGCACACGCATACGCACACGCACACGCAAGCACAGGCGCCGGTCCACGATGCCTTCACGTGTTTCGTTCGGAGATGACACCTCTCCGCAAGCCCGACGGCCCTCCTTTTATCTGGGCTGTTGTCAGTTCGGCAAAAAAAAAAGGTGTCATCGTGCGCGTGGCGACAGACAAACGGGAAACACACTCGGCAACAAACAACAGTGTAGCCATAGCAACGCAAGGGGCTGACACACATCGGGGTAGCAAGCGGGCGCTTTGTTGGTGATTTAAATTAGGACATTTTCAAACTGCGGCCTCTGGTGGATCATAACACCGCGAGCAACCTCTGAAGGCATCGACTTGTGCTTTTCATCATCATCATCATCGTCGTGGTCGTGTACGAACACGGCACATCACAGGTGCAACCAGGACACTGACACAGGCGACGGGTGACTTTCGGGGTGAGTTACACAACACGGCGGGGTGAGGGAGGGGGGGGAGGGGGGCTCATGCAGGGGAGCGTTAGTGCGGTTACCTCTGTGGGGCTGCTGGGGTACAACTGACAGGGGGGGGAGGGATGCAAGTAGGAAGGAGAGGCTCGACAGAGGGAGAGCTGGGAGGAGCGGAGGTCCTCCAACAACAGGCCAGCCCCGCTGATGTGGAGCGCTTCCTGTTTCCGGGGATAAGCCATTTTTAACGCCAGCAGAGATCTTACGGCACACTGGATACAAGTTTCTGGGCCTCAAGACGACATCAATATAAAAGAGGTGTGAAACAGGTGTTTTTGTTTGACCGCCTGCCCCCCTTGTCAAGGATGTCGGTTCAACACGCTTTACATCAGGGGTGCCCACGCTTTTTTTCAGCTACTTCTAAAATGGCCAACTCGATGTGTTCAACCCCACCCACAAAAAAAACTTGTTGCTGTAAATGCGTTTAAATGTACCTTACATTACGGTATGAACACTCGGAGCATACAGACCCGTGATTGGCGTGTCGGGTCGCCGCGCAAATATGTTCAAAACTGGAATCATTGAAAACGTTCTCTCGTACAGAGAAACGAGTAAAGTCAGACCAGGTGAGTTCTGCTGGGTTTTTTTTTGGTTTTTTTTTTATACGCGGCACGTTGTGAAGCGATCTGGACTTTCGGGCGCAATTCAGTCAAGAATAGCGGGGTTAGAGATGGAGGCGGAGCCAAACGCAGTCACACTCAAGCCGTGCGGTTTCAAGAGATACGTGCTGCGCTCTCAGTGCTGCTGAACGGTCGATGCGGGAGTTTGGACGATGAAACGGGTTCGGAAAGGGCTGCTGGGCGGGCGCTATTTATGACAATCGAGTGGCGTGTTGAGGCGGGATTCAAATTTGAAAAATAAATCAAGCAGTGTAAGCGTTGAGGTTGAGATCGACCTGTCGGGCACCTCCTGGTTCACAGTGAAGTAGTGACCAATAAAAGGTTCGTTGGCGACTCAGCCGGGACTTCACATAAAAAAAATAAAAAAACACGATTATCTGCACACCGACACGTCGCCGTGAGCCGAGAGGTTCACGACGGGGAGAAAAGTCAGCCGCGAGTCGTGAAAGCTCTCCGCTTGTTTTCGGGCGCGGAGCGAGACGAGTGTGAAATCAGGAATGTGTTTTTGTTTCGCTCGGCCGTTTCTCTCACCTCCCTCATCGCAGTGGAAGACTTGGGGAAGCTCTTCCCTCCAGTCAGGCTGTGGTATCTCTTCTCCAGCGCCGACAGTCTCTCCTTCTCCTGGGGAAAAACATCCATTCTTTGTTGGGAACAACTTATAAAAAAGAAATCTACGACTGATGAAAGAAGCCTGGTGTTTCTGTACTTTTCCTTCTGCTGACGAGGCGTTTTTTACCTTTTGGAGCATTTGCAGGGTGAACGTCCGGTCTTTGGCCAGCCGCTCGCACTCCTGAGACGCCTGCAGGCCGAGCTGGTTGGCCTGGTTCTCCAGAGCGGACACCTTCTCCTGGGGAACAAGTCACAACTCGTTTTTCTAAGTGCCAGCGCGGAAGGAATGCGGCCAGGTCAAGATCAACGAAAAAAAACAACGTACGGCGACGCCAAACGTCTGAACGCTGACTGTAATGAACGTGTGAACTACGTCGGGCTCGTGATATCGGTGCCGCTGCTGCGTCTTTGACCCATCTTAGTCCACGTTGTTACTCGCGCAACACAAACTGTAACTTATTCCCTAAACAGAAAGCCATCGCAACGTGTGTTTCACAAACAAGCCGAACCCACCGGCTTCCTGTTGACTCTCCCTGTGGTGTTCCAGAGGTCTGACATAATAATAACAGAACATAAAACTCAGGTCTTTTAGCAGGAGTGTGGTCAGACTGGAGTAAATAACCCAAAGACCTGAGCTAAACATTTGTCCCTGAAGGCTTATATAATAAGAAGGATATTACCCCCCCCCACACACACACACACACACACACACACCCACACACCCACACACACCCACACCCACACACACACAGGCTGTCCAGGTGTTTCCTCACCTTCCTCTTGGCCACGCTGCCGTGGTACTCGGCTCTCTCCTGGAGCAGCTGCTGGCTGATGGTTTCTCGTTCCTCCTCCAGGCTGCTTTCTCTCTCCAGCTGCTGAAACTCCAGGTCCTCAAACTTTTTCGTTCCCGCTTCCAGCGCCTCTCCGTCCTAATGGAGCCCCCCCCACACCACATCGGCGGTTAAGTCACAAAGATTGACAAAATAAAAATGCCCACGGATCATCTCGAAGCCATCCACCGTTCCCAGACGGGAGGAGTTGCCGAGAGCAAAGCAAAAAAAACAAACAAAAAAACACGACATTTATTTTTGAAATAGAAATATTTTCCAGCGTGGCTGAAGCTCCTTTTGGGGACGACTAGAAGCCTGGCGTGCTCAGGCAAGCGGACAGCGATGGAGAACATGCTTCTACTGCAGCACAGCGACCGGTGGGGGAATTAATACGACTCATATAATGGAGGCAAACACTGAAACAACCTGTTCATCACAAGTTTGGGGTTCCAGTTTTGTATAATTTGATTTTGTCCTCCACTACGTCTACTGCTTGGGCCTAAACACCTACAGTATGAGCTCACAAAGTTGTACTTCAAATACTACATGGTGAAAAAAAATATGACTAAGCAGATATCCAAACAGTTCTGTGTGTTTCAGAGGTTAATGTCGGGTGCCGGCCGGTCGACCCCGCCGTTCCTGCTCCGCGACACGTTTCAGTTAAAACGCAGGAGGGAAAGCGAGTGTTGGGAGTCTTTGAAGACACTCGCCAGGGACCCGACAGCCCATAATGGCAACTGACATCCAGTCTAAGAGTCAAAATGATTCAGTAAAAACAAAAAAAAAAGAATTCTCCTCCAGGTTGTTTGTTTAGACCTGAACTTACTTACTGAGGCTGACATTCCCTCCTGTCGTGTATAAAATTCTGCAAAATTGGATCTGAAATGTGTTGAAACCTGCCGGCTGCTGTACTCTCTGCATGTGAGCCAAACATCGGGAGGCTCCATCACTCGTAGAGCTCGACGAGAGTTTCACTTTATTCTAGTGTTATCAGACCGCAGCGGCATTTAGGGAAAAACACTTCCGTGTCACACCGAGCGGCCGACGCTCGTCCCTGATTGGTCGGCCCTTCAGGCTTACTGAGCGAACCTTAAAGTTGAAAAGGGTTTCCACACTGTAATCACAGCAAAAGAAACCGAAGCTGCGGGATCTGGCAGCCGATGAGATATCTCGGCAAATGAAACTGAACCTACGTGAACTTTTCCTGCCTGTAAAAACACCGGGTCTACGGCGGAAGGTGTGTGCTGTCCTGACGAGCGTTAAAAAACAAAACATGCGGCCTGTTTTGAACCCTAAACAGCAGCAGCGTTTCTACACGAGAGCAGTCACAGGATGAGGGCGAGGGGGGAGGCAGAGAATGGATCTAGTCAGGGCCTATGTTAATTGATTAGTGAGCAGTTACAAAATTATGTAAGCCATGGCAAAAAAAAAAAAAAAAAAAATCACAGAAGAGATGCAGATCAGATTCACACATGCAGTGCAGCGGGGGGAGGGGGGGGGAGGGTTTGTATCACCACGAGGCCACATTTTGAACACGGAACACGTCACTGGCAGCTGAAGTGACTCCCGTGTCGACCCGAAGGTGTAGCTGCCGCGGGACGGGGAGGAGGCAGAAGTCCTGCAGCTCGTGGCAACGGCACGTCCGTGAGGTGGCGACCGAGAGGGCTTCTCGTCGTTAGGCCCGAGGCCCGAGGCCGTGCGTGCGCCTGTCTGGAAGCCACATATGGCGGGGGAGGAGAGGCCGAGGCCGAGACCACATCAGAGGAGGATTTACTGCTGGGCTGCTGCAGCACACCGAATGCTTCACCTGTCACTGGTTTCAATGTTATGGTGGATCGGTGGTCTATTTGGGTTTTTTTGGAGCAGCACCGTGCTTATGCTTATGATCTGTCTACAGCGGATAACGTGACAAACCTGGAGCACCTTGCGTTCAAACATCCCGATGTGGTCTCAGTTGGCTTCAGAGGATTCTCTGTCTGTTTGGAGTGTTCACACACGTATGTGCACAAAAACGCTGACTAATCCCTCTCAGTTTGTTTGGAGGGCTGGAAGTGTGAGAGCATCCTTAGTTACCGCCTCACGTAACCAAACAGAATCACAAAAATGGATTACCGAGATATCAACTGATATTTTTCAATTCCAGATTAGAGCAAAGGGGGGGAAAAAAAAAAATCTGTAAATAAAATGTTTTACTTTCACTGCGTCACTGTAAATATCTCATCAGCACGTTTTCCCTTAATGTTCTGTAGCTTCAGCTGTCTATTTGGCTTTTTTTTCCCCCAGTAACTCAAATTTTCATGTCCTAAAACAATATGGACCAAATGCTGTGTTACTGCGTTTTCCCCTTAAAGGACAATATACAGTCCAAAGCCTATAATAACGCAAATACTAACATAACGCGATATAAAAAGGCTCTGCTTATTTAAAACACGGAATATAACGAACACTATGTTTAAAATAGACAGATGCTGCCTCTGGGAGTCGGACCGATGAGCTTCACCGTCGCTTTAACTCCGTTTTGCTGCAGGTGAGAGACGGGGGACGTGTTTGGTGCTGCTGTACAAGGAGGCTGCAGGCGGGATGGTGGTGGAGGCTGCAAGCTACAGTTGGGAGGACCGGGGGGGACGGGGAGGGGTGTAGGGGGTTGGGGGGGGGGGGGGTTGTCTGAGAGTTGCTTCCGCTCGACTTGACGACCCACCCTTTTGAGCTGTTCCTGCAACTGTTCCCGCAGGGACTCGGGGCAATTATGAAGCTGGTTCTTCAGCTCAGCGTAGCCCTCCTGGAGGCTCTGCAGGGCCCGGCGCTCGGCCTCAACATTAGCCCTCTCCTAGAAAGACACAACACACACCCACACACAGGATGGATGGACGGTAGGAGAGAGAGAGACACACTGCTCAAAATCCACGCCATGCAAATAAAAAGCTGTAAGGTGTTAGCGGATTTTTAAAGCTGGTCAGAGAGCAGGAAGCAGATGAACTAAAGTCTGAGCTTCACGCTACCCTCAAGATTATAGGCAGCAACTCTGCTGAAAGAATAGCAACAGGTGGAACAGTTTTATTATTGTTAAAAACATGTTAAAGTACGGAGGCGTCATCTCTCGCTCCGCTTTTCATGCTCAGTGATCGATCAGTAAATATGAAGCTTGTTTTTCATTGGCTGAGTTGAAGCTTCAGTATTTCGCCCGATACCATCTGTATCTGGGATGTGAAGACCTGAGAAGGTAGGCAGGTCGCCTAGAGCAGCAGGCAGACGTTTTAGGTCCTCAGAGGAGTTGAGGTGAAGTTCGAGTTTGAAGCAGATCGAAGATTCATTTTTACACCAAAAAATTCATGTCAAAAAGAAGCAGAGATTGTTCTTATTTTACAGATTTTCCCAACCACGGACATGTTGTGATGTTTAATGTAGTGTATTTGTTGTACTTGTGTCTGCTGTTTTGCGCTGTCCCTGCAAAAAAATTAAACAAACGAAATGAAACGAAATTCATGGAGAATTTACCATCTAACATTTAAGAATTTAGCAGAAATATCACAACCAACGGTGAGTAAACCCAACTAGTGGTCAAGTGTTTTACGAGCAGGTAAACAGAAGAACGGGCCGCCCCCACAAAACCACTGAAACCAACATGCTGGTAGATTTGTCCTGTTTGGTACAGGAACACCTTATTAAAAAGGATTCTAGCGGAGCCCGCGTGCTGCAGAACCAAAGACGTCAGCCTCCGCCGGGTCTGACATGCGGACGGTGAAGAGAGAGGCGAGCGGGGTTGAGTTAAAGATAAGAGGAACTGTGAGTGCTGAGGAAGCAGAGGAAGGATCAAGGGGTTAATGGATGACGGTTAAGTTGGTGGAGTCGAGGACGGAACGGAGTAAACCACTCGGGAGGAAACATGCGAGAGAGAGAGAGAAGGACACCCGAGCAGGTCAATCGAGTCCTTCGTGTGAGCTATTTTATGTGGCTTCAAATCATTCGATCTTTTTTTAAATAAATCCATTTCTAAGAATCGAAGGAGCGCTCGGCGTGGAGAGGAGCGCCGACTGATGCAGGAACGGCAGCGAGTGATGAACCAGAAGGGGGAACGCAAGACACCAGAGAGACCGTGGAAGCGCAGGCAGCGAGTGTATCGGTGTGTTTTTCTCTCTGAGTGTTAAAGAATGTGCACAATCTCCATAAAACGCTTCAATTTCATGAACTTGGAAACGTAATCGGTGCCTTTAAAAAGCGAGCTGTGCACTTTCCACCCTCCGAAGCCTTTTAGCGGCCGCCGCCTGTACCTTGTCTTTCTCCCTCTGGATGGCGCTCTCCAGCTCGTCCAGCTTGTGCTGCAGCTGAGTGATGATGTCCGTCTCCGCCTCGATCTGGTCGAGCTCCGCCTGCCTCTCGCCCTGCAGCAAGGCACGCTCCATCTCTGCCTGCACAGAGTCACGCAGTCAGACAGAGTCACACACAGTCAGACAGACACACACACACACACACACACACACACACACACACACACACAGTCAGACAGACACACAGACACACACACACACAGTCAGACAGTCACACAGACACACACACACACACACACACACACACAGTCAGACACACAGACACACACACACACACACACACACACACACACACACACACACACACAGTCAGACAGTCACACACAGACACAAACAGACAGACAGACAGAGTCACACAGAGGTGAGCGCACACATGTAAATCACTTTTCCTACGCCGGCAAGTCAATAATGTATATTTCTATTGCTTTAATTAAATCAAGTTATTTTCAACGGTTGTTTTGGATTATTGATCTGAAGTGTGATTGTCCGGCTGTGCAATCGTTTCACAATAAAAGCCTTTTCAAGAAATGAAAGAGTTTGTGTCTAATACAACGCCAGAGGGCTTTTAATTTGAAATGACACAGGAAGTGTTCCGTTTGCTTTTCCAGCGTAACGCAATAACTTTTGACAGCGCGGATGGTAGGTGACCATAGCAACGCCTCGGGTTGATGTCAGGTGAGTCAATTAACACATCTCAAATTTGACCATTTTATTCGTTTTTATTGGCCCCCTTGAATTATGTGCCTTAGATTGTTAAACATGCAAATGAATTTCAACCGGATCAAGAAAACTGTGAACATTTTATGTCCTCACTTGAAGATGATGGTGAGTTTCAGCTGTCTACAGCTTTTATATTAAACAGACTGGAGCTGAAACAAGCTCAGCCCTGGCTGGATGGGTCTGACTACCTCCTGTTTGGACTCTTGGAGCTGTTGTTCCAGTTCTGTGAGTCGGTTCTTCAGCTCATCGATCCGAGCCAGAACCCGAACGCGCTCGTCCTCCAGGTAGCCGAGCTCCAAACGCCCGGCGCCGCCTGAACCGGAGGAGTCCTCGTGCTGCAGGGGGAACAGAGACGGGTCACTCTTAAGGAAACTGAATCCGCCTGTTGGTGTTGTGCATGAATATAATGCTATATGCTAAACCTAATGCTGTGCACTGTGACAGGTTTATACAGGGTTAGAGAGGTCTGAGTGGGAGTCGGGGTGTCACCGAGCACAAGAGCTGTTTCCATAACCCCAAAAAAAACAAAAAACAAATCAGAGATGAAAATGGGAATGATCATTTCAAAATGATGGAAAATGGTGTTTCAGGTTGTGAAAGCCTTGATGGACAGACAGAGAGAGAGACGTGAAAGTGAACGAGGTTCACGTATAGAAAGAGCCTGACTGATAAATGAGCTTCATGCAGGAAGCGGTGCAGGACGGCCATTAACTAAAGTGACCTGTAACGTCATGCTCTCCCACAAAGAGCACCACAAGATAATAAACCGCATTTCAAAACATGGAGGTGCAGAGATTAAGACACCTTCCTCCCAAATTCCAGAAATATTTGCAGCAAACGAGTCGTTTGTGGAGTTGATGTGTCAGCAGGTTTACAGACTGGACTACACACACACACACACACACACACACACACACAGACATGCTCATTCATCACTCTCCGACACTTGTTTTTGCGGGTCATGCGGGGTTGTTGACATTGTGGGACAAACGAGTTCAGCCGTTCATAACACATACGTGTTCACGTGACATGCCTCCCCGTGAAGCCACATTCTCAACTCGAAGCAGCAGCCGTCCGCAGCCGGACCGAAGCTGCACGATGCTACTCAATAACTGAACTGCTCAGAAGTTTTCACAGGAAATCGTTCAGTCGTTCAGTGTTCAACACTTCTCTCTCTCGTAGATCCCCGACGGCCCCCCAAAGCACTTCTACTGTGTTCCAGATGTTATACACACTGTTTTGAGTGCATCACTGTGTTCACACCGTCAAGTACAGAAACATGCAGTTCACTACAAGTACCAGGATGATGCACTCAAAACAGTGACAAAAAAAAAGTGTGAAACTCTGGACACCTTCCACCCTAAACGGTCGCCATCTTGGCTCCGTAGAGGAAGGGGGCGGGGCCACCACCGTAAATAATTTTCAAATTAAAGCGTCTGAGGAAGCTGCCGCTGTTCCTGAACACAAAACGAAAGTGTTTCTTTTTCACTGCTGCTGCTGGACAGAAGAACCAGTGTGTTTATTCAGCGTGTTAAACCGAGGGCGCGAAAACACCTGGATTTCTGAGTAAAATCATTTATGCAGCAGATGTTTTGGCGGGGTTATTTCAGGTCAGCAGTGTGCGATTTGAAAGAACACTATCCTGTCCCGAATTCCTGCACTAACACACGAGTAAGAGCCCTGACATGGGGAAAAAAAAAAAAAAAAAGCACTATTTGTTTGGCCATGCGCATCGCGTGCTCATGCTGGCTCCATAGCGGCATGCGGCGAGAGCGTCGTTGCCGGGAGGTTTCAGCGTTTCCCTCTGACCTGCCGGTCTCCGTTGCGCGGTGCCGACGGCGCGCCGGGCGTCCTCACCTCCTGATGAGTGCTCTCGGTGCTGCTGCACTCCTCCTTCAGGTTCTCCTCGTCGCTCTCCCCTCTGCCTCTGCGCCAGGCGGAGCGCGGCCGAGGACGGCGTCCCTCCCAGGACGTTCTCCAGAGACGGCCTCCGCCCGGAGCCGTCGGCCGGGCCCCCGGGGAAGCCGGACCTCCCCGAGCCCAGAGGGTCCAGCCCGGTGCCCTCTCCCTTGTTGTATTCAGCGCAGAGGTTTAGGATGGTCTCCAGTCGCTGTCTCTCCTGCGGCGACACACAAACACAACCAAAAAGAACGACATCAGACCGAGGTTGGACGGGTGTGGAATAATACGCTGAAAATATTCCCCTTAAATGTAGCAATTGAAATTGGGTCTGAAAACACACGGTCAAACTTTTACTCATCAAAATGGATTAAAACTTTTAAATAGTTCAAACCTGACTGAGTATTTGTATGCAGTTTTATTTGAAAGGCCAACTTCAGCTTTATATTTCAACCTCACTGACATGTCAGTCTCGGCCGACATCAGATAGAGCCCCGCCGCGGTGAACACGTCCCCGCTACCTCATTTCCTGTTGAGCTGGTTGGAGTTGCCACGGCAGCAACTGATCACGATCAGAAGATGGCCAGCTCAGAAAGAAGACCTGATGTCGACAGTAGAGCTGCAACTAATGACTGTTTTCATGACTGATTCATCACTTGATTCATTGTTTGGTCAGGTGTGCGTCTTTCAAAATAAAAGACAAAATATATACACCACACAAGTATATCGTAAACAAACACAGTACATGAAAGGCAATAGTTAAACGAGTGGTAGCAATAAAAGTGACTATAAAAAAAAAGGAAATAACAATAAAAGAATATTTAGCTTCTATAGTTGGGTTTGTTTGGAAGACAATAATCACGTCTAAAGAAACTGAATGATTCAAAACAAATATATCCAAATTAAAAAAAAAACCTCATCAGTCAAGTCAAAAGCAATGAAAAGCGTTCCTTCACAAACGTCTTTTTGTGTGTGTTGTTGAACAAAGGACGAGGGTTTGGAATAAAAAAATGTAAAAACATTCTTAGAATCCGCTCCCCGTCACATACCAACACTCGGCGAACCAAATCGTTCTCCACCCACAAATAAAAGCTCCGGTGCGTCTTTTCTCCGTCACGCAGAGCTTTTTTCCCACCGACGGGAGCATCTGCATGATGAGGCGCTGCAGCCCCCACCATCAGCTGAGACCTCTAATCTGGGGACCCGGTTGGCTTTTAACTGAGCAGGTGGGAGTAAAAGACCCCTTTGGGCTGTAGGACTTAAAAAAAAAGACAAGAAAAGAAAAGAAAAAAAAGAAAAGAAGCCAAATTTCAAACATTTCCTGGCGGGTCTACGACTTCCACTCGTCCTCCTACTCAAACATCTGCTTGATTGTACACACAGATTAGACCACTCAGCGCTCTTGACGCCTGTCTCCTTTCAGGCAAGAAAAGCTGACTGAAATTTGTCTCCATTTGATTTCCAGACAGCCTCGAGGCGACCGAACCCGTCTGACGGATCACGGGCAGAATTTCATGCCCTTTAAATGTGTTTTTTTACCTCAAACATAAATCAACTTTTAAATTTGACGGCTGACATATGCACTGTGCTGGAACGACCCCCCCCCCCCCAACCCCTCCAATTGGCTGCCCGTTGACAGGTTCGCATGAATCATATTTTACAGTGTTTCTTCATGTGGTTCTTTATAATGCCAGAGATTGTTGCTGCCAAGAGGCCGCCAAAAAAAAAAAAAAAGTTTGGACATTTTTCTGTAGACGTCATTAGCGGGTCGGTCGGGGCTGGGAGGGAACAAGGTGGTACAACGGGTCAGTGTCGATCCCTAAACTTCTTTCCTCGACGCCGGACGCTCCGTGGCCCAGTTGGAAACGGGGGTGGTTCGGCTTGAACAACAGATATTTCCACAGTTGAAAAAAATTTGGGCTTTTCAAAAGCGCCCTGGTGACTGACTGAGAAATATGTCCCCAAATTTAAAGCAAACGGCGTCTTTTGTTTTATAAATCAGATTCAAGCGTTTCCTAACCATTTAACTAGAAACAAAAGTCAAAAGTAAATCACATCTATGCTGCAAAAAGTCCAAATTCAGGGTCTTACTCACCCTCGTGGTGGAAAAACCAGGAGAAGCCAAAAAAAAAAAAAAAAAAAAACCTCAAACCTTGAAATAAGCCACAAACTCAAGTCAATACAGCTTGGCCCGAAGACAGATGAACAAATACCGGCTTCCTGCGAGGAGCCGGTAATACCCCTGGTGTCTGACAACAACACCCCCCCCCCCCCCCCCCCCCCCCCCCCCCCCACACACACACACACACACACACACACACACACACACACACACACACACACCGGCAGGACGGTGATAGTTGGGCTGAATCATTTCTCTGTAAAAGTTCTGCCGCGGGCGCTTCAACGCGTTAAGTGCCGTGAAATAACCCGCGTCGTGCTTTGGCGCCATGTGGAGGAAATGAAACTGAATAGCTTCTCGCGTTCCAAACAGCGGATGATGGAAAACAAGAAGTTACGAGACGCACAGCATGCAATAACACCGCATGTGGCTGTTCACCGGAATCAAACATTCAGTGCAACGAAACTGGACGTCGCAGGCCGATGAAAGAAGAGGCGCGGCAACAACAACCAACAGAACTAAAGCCGACGTGTTAATAACTAAAACATACTGTTGTTGAGTTATTTACATTCGCTATTATATATAATGTGCATTGATCCTTTTTTTAAAATTTATTTGTATTTGGCCTCAAGTTTGTCTCATTAGCCTTTATTCTACCTAAAAGAAACTAAGATGGCTGATTGTGTGGATCACTGGCTGACAAATGCACTGTAAGCATAAACATATGTATCACAGCAACATGTATTAACCACGACTAAGACATTCAAAATGTCAAGAAAAAAAACATGTATATACCTTTTACGACAGTCACTCAATGACATATTGTACACAGCCTGGTACAGTTAGCAGGCGCAAAAGCTCATATTTGAAAATAATATATGAAGCTACAATGGAAACAAGTTTAAGTTGTTTAGAGACACAAAGTTCAACTCTTTAGCGAAGTATGTTTTCAGATGTCAAAACTTTCCAAAGTTTGCATGAAGAAAACAATGGAATGCCCAAGTTCACGAACTTCTCCTCCCACCGGACTCCCGTTCACACATTCCTCGTCCCTCCTCGTCTCACCCGGTGGACGGCGGCTGTCCCGGCGACCCGGTCGGATGAAGACACCTCCAGGCCGCTGCTGATGATTTATGGTTGAACTTTAGCCGTTTCGTGCGTTAAATGATTTCCCTTGTACTCTAAATTTCTAACAAAGTTCATGTTTTGTTTTTTTTACACACTGGGGGTGTTTTGTTTTTCATGCGATTAAAGTTTAATATTTGAATTTTTGTCATCAGTACTTTCACACTGAAGGTAAATATTACACGACCGCGTCCTCTACCGCTTCTTCTTTCTTTACCGCTTCCTCTACCGCTTCCTCTTCCACTCCCTCTTCCGCTCCCTCTTCCGCTCCCTCTCCCTCTTCCTCTACCGCTTCCTCTTCCGCTTCCTCTTCCGCTCCCTCTTCCGCTCCCTCTCCCTCTTCCTCTACCGCTTCCTCTTCCGCTCCCTCTTCCGCTCCCTCTCCCTCTTCCTCTACCGCTTCCTCTACCGCTTCTTCTTTCTTTACCGCTTCCTCTACCGCTTCCTCTACCGCTTCCTCTTCCGCTCCCTTTTCTGCTCCCTCTCCCTCTACCGCTTCCTCTTCCGCTCCCTCTTCCGCTCCCTCTCCCTCTTCCTCTCCCTCTTCCTCTACCGCTTCCTCGACTCCTGTGGTCACCCCGAGGTTACCAGCCACTTCCACAGCTGTTAAAAAGTGCTGTAATATTTCTTTACTCTGATGGCAAAAAATGAACAATAAGCCATGAAATTGTTTGGTTTGATGGTTCAGACTCCCCCTACCGGCAAAATAAGATGCCAACTTACAAGATACCGAACTAACGGTGAGGTAATTGAAACAATAAACGCCTCCTGAGTGGGAAACCAGGTGTTTACTTCCCGTTTTAAGTTCTAAACCACTGAAGTGTGACATGTTTAAAAGGCACAGAAGCCACAAGAATGTGTACGTTTGGAAAAGGCTCATGGTGTCGTTTAAACACATATTGGCATTATTATTATGTCGAATGCTTTCTCCTCTTTGTAGAAATTGCATGAATATGTGCATAAACCAAATAGTACTAATCCCCTTCATTAATTCATTCATTCATTCATTCATTCCCGTACGTACTGCAGACAGTCATCCACCATCTCACTGTTGTTTTTCCCTCATTTAGTGGCTTTACATTCCTTCTTTTCATCCTCCCAGCATCTCTTCCTCAGGTCTCCCCTCTCTCCCCTGGGAGTCGGTGTCTCCCGTTTTCTCTCATGCCCTTTAATGTCGTCGTCCCCCCCCCCCCCCCCCCCCCCGTCTGCATACCTTTGATTCGAGCAGTTACTATTAAAGCGTACGCAGGCGTGTTGTTCTTCGGCCTACGTCGCGGGCGTAAACAGCAAATGTCGGGCGCGGAGTGTCGCCAGAGTAAACCGGGGAAAGTTCAACAAAGCCTTTATTCTCTACATATATCTGCAGGCGGGGGGGAGGGGGGGGCGTCTGTCATGTTCATGTTTAACAGTCTGCAAAACAAACCCCCGTTCATGATCCAACCGCAATGCGTGGGGGAGTTGGAGGTGTTCGTGGTCCCAGAGGAGGAACAAACAAGAACATCCTCAGAGATATTTCTGTTGAATTTTCTGCTGTTGCTTTTTTTCTTTCTTTCTTTCTTCGTCTCTCCCTTTTCTATCCCTGCAGAGCACACGAGCATCAAAACGTGTGTGTGTGTGTGTGTGTGTGTGTGTGTGTGTGTGTGTGTGTGTATGGAAGGGGGTGGGGGAGGGGGGGTGAGCAGGCTCTCCAGTGGCCGCCAACCTCTCCGGATAATGAGCTGCTGGTCCTTCCATGTCGGTGTCGCCGGCACTGATCTCCAGATGAAACCGTGGTGTCGTCGCCCCCCCCCCCAGGTGGGAGGCGGCTGGCATTTAAAAGCGCTGACGCCTCCTCTTCAGAGGAATCTCTCAGGAGCGAAGGCCAGGTTCCAGCTCTCGCGTCGAACCCCTCCAGCACAGAGACCAGAGCGTCAAGGACGAGACGCAGACGACTGAAAGGGCTCGTCGTCATTTTTACATTCTTTAAACCGCGGCCGGTTGACGACGAGCGGGCGCGGTTATTGCTGCAGGACGGAGACACGCCTGCAAGATGAGCAGCCGGTTGCGTCAGCTTTGTTAAGTTTAAGCAATTTGCAGTGCACAGATGTTACGAGATGAAATATCAATATCCTAAACAACTCGACAGCAGCTGGTTGGTACAACAGTGAAACACTGTGCTGAGTATCCGTGTGAGAGCGTTTAGCCGGGGAGGGGATGACGTGATCTGATTGGAAACCCGGCGATAATACGTCCCCGCCCACTGCACCACAGGCCTGTCAGTCAAACAGACACGCCCCCCCCCACCCCCCTGCCCACCCACCCCCAAAAACACACCTTTTTAAAGCTTGTTTTGGAATTAATGATGGGATCATTTTCGGATGGACGGCCAGAAAACAAATAAGAAGGAGCGACTTTAGCTGACCACCAAGAAATCTTACTGAGACTTCTATGAGACTCGTTGAATGGGAGTCTGTGGAGGCTTTTTGAAGACCACCTCTAGTGGCACCCGGTGGTATCGCAGCTTGAGGCGCTTCCGCATCGGCCTCATTTTCCAGAGCCGGAAGCTACGTCCACTTTTATGCATACAGTCTGTGGCTGGAGCTCCAACTGGGAAACTCTCACTTCACTGAGAGGCGGACGAAGAGTCAAGAAGTGTAGATCGGCGTTCTGATACCAAACGACAGGCTAACGGTAGTCAGGCCTTATGGGTAATATGTGTGTAATACCTCGTAGACATTGTTTATCCCTCTCATGGATGCTCACTGATGTGTCCGGTCGAGCTCTGCTGATGTTGCAGATAATCGCTTGCTGCCGGCCGTGAGAGTTTTCACCGGCAGATTGTTTACATTTAGCATTTTGACCAAAAAAAAAAAAAAAAAAAAAAAGTTTTTTGAATGTTTTCAGATGACCTCAATGATGTCGTTCATTTCATGATCTCTTTACTATTTTCTCACAGCTGACAGCCGACGCGGATTCTGTTAGACGTTTGGTCGTGTCCCCGTTTGCACCTACTCAAACAAGTTTGAGAATATATATTCTTTATGGTAAGATTTATTTTGTATTTTTAGGTTCTGAAGGTCAAGCTCACGTCTTTGGACCAAATAGGAGCGTCCCAATAAATCCTTAAAACGCCTCAGTCACTCCTCTTCGAGGGAACACGAACACCTATCGTTCAATGTAACACAATTTATTTGAAAAAAAATCTGTAACTTGACCTCCTATCGAGACAATATGTACACTGAGCAGGAAACTACAGCTAGTGACTGGCTAGCTTAGCTTAGCTTAGCATAAAGGACGAGGTTGTCACGTCATTTGTTTCACTTCTCCGGTTTATGAGTGAACGGAGCTTTCCGGTTATGCAAAGCTGCAATAATGTGACGGCATGTGTCATATTTCATAAACTCAACTCATAAAACCTGCAGTGCAAAAGCGGTCGGAGTCATGAAAGCTCCCCCTTGTTAATGAGCGAAACCGAGCCGGGGAGCTCGTAAAACCTCGGCGGCATCACATGCGGCCCGACGGGCCTCAGAACGGCACTCACGTGGTACGATCTCCGTCTATTTCCATCCGGCCCGGGAGCTTTGTTAATATTAGCAGCGGCGTCGGTTACCTCCGTGAGAGCTGCCGGAGTACTGCCGAGGAGGACCGGCTTCTCCCGAGCCAGAGCCAGCAGGTACACCGCGGCCCGCTCCCTGTTCCCGGCTCGTCCCGGCGCCACGCGGTACCGGTCCATGACGGAACCCCCCACACACACACACACACACACACACACACATCCCCGAACCCTCCTTCCCTACATCCCTAAACCTTACCCAGGTCTTGTGAGAGGTGCCGAGGAATCTGTTCGAACGGGGGGGGGGGGGCGCCGACCGCCTTCAGCTGTTCAATCCAATATGTTCGTAGCGGGAGATAACAAGGGATTAAAACAAGCTTTGAAGCACTTTTCAACAGAGTTCGCCGCGTATTCGCTCAAAAGTCAAAGTCTCTGTAATTATTTCTCCTTTGACTGTTTTTAATACTGGAACAAATAAGCCGAACCCTTTGAAGTGTTTTTGTGGAGCGTTAACACGTCTGAGCGGAGGCGTATGAAAATACCTACAAACCTGTTTTCTGATATCGGGGGGGACGTGGGAGGTGGGAGGGGGGCTTCTGGGAGGCGCGTTTGGAGGAAGGACGCTGAAGAAGGTGCTGCTTACGCTGCTAAAAGTTTACATGCCAATTAACAAGGCAATCATAAGGAACCCAGTTAGTTTATGTGGTTCCAAAACAATGAAGGAGCCCGCGAGACACTCTGAGGTACAAAGACTGCATGATAGAACTATTGTGTGTGTGTGACATCATCAATTTATTGTGATGTAGTTATTAGTTTCATTTGTATATATATACTGTATATATATATAAATATATATATATACACACACTCGTGTATCATTAATATATAATTACAAAAATATTAAAGCCGCAGAGATTCGTTGATTATTTAATTTTGCTCATTGGTAGAAAAAAATAATTAAACAAATCAAATAATAGTTATTTTTAATAGTTCTGATTGATCTGATTGGAAACCTGGCGATACCACGTCCCACTCACCGATAGCTGTAACCTGACTGCACCACAGGCCTGTCAATCAAACAGACGAGCCCCCAAAAACAGGTATTTTTGAAGCTTATTTTATAATTAATGACGGGATTATTTTCAGATGGACTGCCGGAAAACTAAGAAGGAGCGACTTTAGCGAACGACAACAAAATAACCCGTGGAAAAAATGAGTGAGGATTTTATGAGACTAGTTGAGTGGGAGTCTGTTGAGCCTCTAGTGGCACTCGGTGGTATTGCAGCTTCTTTTCTTTTGACTGCTGGGACTGTTGGTCAGGCCTCTCCTTGGGATTTGGGACAAATATATTAATGAATCATTTATCACTATTTTCTGACATTTTACAGATCAAATGTTTAGTAGAGAAAAATCTAAAGTTAAATTCACAGCCGGTGGCAGCCATTAAAATGTATAAAGCATAGAAATATTCCATATTTATACAGCCGAAGGTCAATATGCAACATAAAATTGGTTTTGGCATTACAATACATTTGGTTTTACTGCAACTTTTCACGATGTTCTGTGAAATAACACAAACAGATCTCACGACCAACCTGCTCTGTTAATAACTGTTCAAAGGAGGAGAGCAGGAAGCTGCTCGGCGGCCCCCGAAAGTCTCATGTTTACTAAAGATTCATTTCAGTCTGCAGAATTTGAATCACTACAAATTTGTCAGGATGTACAGGATCAACTACACCGAAGTCCTCCACCCTCAGTTTATAGTGAGCATTGATTGGGATTTTAAAGTATAAAATGTCAGAAAAAAGAGAAAAACAGTAAATTACCATATTACTTTTTTTTTTTTTTTTTTTTTTTTTTTTTGGTGCTGAATTTACCAGCATAGAAAACTGTGGAAAAACTACCAAATGTTCAAACTGGTGTCAATTTTGTGCATAAAAACGTAACTTTCTGTCAGTGGACTTACCAACAGTAAAGCCTGCTTAGTCGAGGTAACTATGGCAACAACAACAACTTCAGCTTAAATTGGCATCGTTTACAGCACTGCTCATTATTATTAAACATCGTGACATCCGGCCTCTTTTCACAATAATCATAACAATAAACATCTAATTATTAGATTGTTATTGTAGCAGTATTTCACGATGTGCGTTGCTTTTTTTTTTATTACAAAATATTTCACTGTCGTATTTTCAGAATATACAAAGATTTATTGGATGTTTTCGGACAGATTCTTAATTTTTTTATTTGACTTTTTCATTTTGATCATCTGATATTTTTATGCAATAGTGGAAAACTTTGTGACGTCATGTCTGAGCATTGTGTCTTAAAAGGACCTGAAATGAAATAAGTGGGCCTTTTTCCTAACTCGGTAAGTAAAAGTTTGCACTGTGGGACGACCCCCTCTAGTGGAGAGGTCACAAAACAGCAGCCTGCACTGCTGCAGTTCAAGCAGAAGCTCTGCGAGGTTTCCCGCAGCCTTCCTCCGCTGTAGACGGTGTCGATCGGTGAAACGTCACGGACAGAATAAAAGCGTCCCGATGCCGCTCTTGTTTTTTCGGTGGAGAAAATCCACACGTGGCGTATTTTGTCCGTGCCGTCTCGAGACTGGATTACCGCAGCTTTCCTTTGGGAAAGATTTATCTCTGTCCCAGATAAAGAGCCATCGAGCCCGCCGTCTTATCTGTCTGAGCACGCCTCTCTTTTCCTGTTTTCCAGGGACCCCCCGCTTTGATTTTCAAACCCAAACGATGGGAATCGCGGCGATCTGCCCGCCACAGCAAACAGATTTATTCTGAAGTCTAAATATTTACTGCTACGTCCTTTTTTTCCCCTCTTTTTTTTTTTTTGCTACAGAAAAAAAAAACTCGGGTTGTCCCCTCTACCCCCCCACTGTGTTTGTGCAGTGGAGGATATATGTATATATATATGGCAGAGCTAGGTGGGCAGTGCTTGGTGTCCCGTCAGTAGCTGGATATATTTGGTCGTGTTCTGAGGGAGATGC
Organism: Embiotoca jacksoni; assembly: GCF_022577435.1. NCBI lineage: Eukaryota > Metazoa > Chordata > Actinopteri > Embiotocidae > Embiotoca > Embiotoca jacksoni. The sequence continues at coordinate 851,584 of NW_027185274.1, forward strand.
CGATATACGTGCTTAGCGTTCAGTCTGACGAGCGCAATGGGGGGAAGAGGGGGGTGGGGGTGGGGGGTTATATTTGGTCCACCTAATCCTCGTGGACGCCGGCAAAGGTGCCAAACATGCAGGGGAAGACTCCGACATTCGGGACATCCCGCCGGGCTGCAGGAACGATGCGGCACGGGAAAAGAAACGCAGAAGAGAGGAGAGGAAAAAGGATGGAAGGGGACGGAGGGACGGGAAGGACGGGGGGCCGGGGGGGTGTGGTCGGTTCAGGTTGTCGGTGGCCGCCTGCCATGTGATGATGATGCGAGAGTCCAGAGAGAAAAAGCCTCACGCGGGCCTCTATTAAAGATGCATTAAGCAATCTGCGACCTTTCCCGACCTCCGGCAGCAACCAGTAGGGATTTGGGCAAACGGATTTCCTTCTCCGCGGGACTCTGGCGGAGGATAACGCCCCCCACGGCCCAGAGTGGAAGCAAAACGGGCTTCTTCCCAGTGAGATAATGAGTCGGTGCGCAAAGTAAACTCAACTCAGAATAGCAAATGACAAAGTGGTACCTTCGCTTCCTTCGTCATCTTCTATTCTGGGGTTGAGAGAGAAAGCTTTTTTGTAACGGCAGCTGCATGCAGCTCAACTCACGTCACGGCCCCTTCAAAGTAAAAGCAAACACACGGCGGTCTGATGCAACATCTTACAGTTACCGCTACAGCTACAGTAACCCCCCCCCCCCCCCCTTATCGAAAAGAATGACGTAATCCAGAATGGCGTCATCGGAAAGATGAAGTCGTCTTCAGACGGACACGGGGCGACGGGTCTTCCTACAGACGGTCCAATCAGAGGGGACCTCACCTCTGGCTCCACAGGAAGGCATCATGTCGTCTGATATACGTGCTGCCGCTTCAGACTCGAGCACCTTTTTTTATTTATTTTTTTAATGTCAATTTCTCTCCCGGTAGTATTCGATATCCTGCCGTTTCTCATTTCTTACGACGGGCAGGAAAGGACTCCTGTGAATCTGTGAGGGGAAACTCAAAACTGCAGGATAATGATGTTATGTATCAGTGTGGGACACAAAGACAATCCAGGCAATCTGTGTTCGAGTAAACGGGCGCAAACCGTACGCTGTATATAAAGACGGACGACGTATCACCACCTCCTCCCACCGTACAAAAGTGAAGCCAAAATACTCTTGAAAACGGGTGCTGCCTTCTTTTTTTTTCCGGTGACATCGTTTCGCAGCCTGAGTCGGAAGACGTGTTATTGAACCTTCACCACGTCCAGCCACCCCCCCCCCTCGCTACGCAACGCAGAACGGTTGCTAAGGAACGTCACCGGAGCTCATCTCTGAGATATTTCGGCCGCACTTCTGCCGAGCCGTCGTGTCCTCCGTCTTTAAAAAGAGTCTGTGAAGTTGGAGGATTTGTGAGAGTCAAAATCTCACAATAGTCCCTTCAGAGTCCCTTCAGAGTCCCTTCAGTCCTTATTTGTCCTGATGAAAGCATGTGTCGGTGGATCGGAGGAGCTGCCGTCTCCCAGCAGCCTCCTGCTGCCTCCGATCTGCACACTCCTGCTGATTTCACAATAAGGACTCTTTTTCCTGAATAAACTTCTTTCGAGACTCGCTTGTTCACGTAACTTTGTTTTTATTCTGGTTAACCAGTTGTGTGAATGAGTAGCAGGCTGTGTGTGTGAGAAAGGCTTTTTAAACACTCACGGGCAAAAAAAAAAAAAAAAAAAATCAGTCATGACGGTGAGTCAACTGTGACTAATTACAGACCCTGCAGCTCCAACGCCCTGCCTCCTCTCAGAGCGCCAAGTTTCTGCAGTGTAGAAAACACAATAAGATAACAGGCTGCTGAGGAATCTTCCACCGACTCTCCAGAAAGCCTCCACCCCCACCCCCCCCCCACCCCCTCTCCTCCTCCCCCACCGAGCACCGAGTGCCATATTTGTCCTGACGCGATTATGTTCTTGACCTCAGGTGCTAATGCGAGTTATGTGCACATATCTAATGTCAATATTGCCCTTTGTGTTCCTGTAAGTTGTTCCAGCTCAAAGGTTGTTGTGGCTAATAACCCTTCAAAGGGAACAAAGAGGGGGTTTTAGTGTTTGACTGATTGAGGTATGCGACGGCCACTTTTAGGACCAAACAGCCTGTATTTTTGCCCAGAACGCAGAAATGACATCTTAAATTCAGATGGGATTTCATCCGGCTGCTCCTCCTGTCCAGCTTCACCTCCTCGTAGCTCATAGTAAATCGTTGGGCCTTTTTTTTTTTTTTCCATCTCCTGCATTAAACCAGCTCATGTTCAGCTAAGCAAAGAAAGCTGAAAATGTTTTCGCTTAACTGAAGAAAACATGTTAACGCCATCATATGGGCCTATTTGGGAACCAATAGGAAGACTGTCAGGTGACCCTAGCGGCTAATGTCATGTGCTGTTGTGATGGCAGTTACAGCTTCTTTTCCATTCTCCAGCGAAGCTAGTTTTTAATCCAACATTTTGTTGGATCGGTGCCATTAAAAGTATTCCAATCTAGCTCTTTCTCTTTGTACATACGATGATTAATGTGATGAGTGAGCTAAAAAGCCATTAGCCTACGCAAAGCTCCCGTGATGCCGTTTCCCCGCCACTTGCTTCACCAATATCTTTTCACTTCTTACGCTGCAGTCGAAAAAAAATGTCCCCGCTGTCTCCATCTTTCTTCTAAATCGGCCACCTCTCGACCGGTCTCACCGAGCTATTAAAACTGCCGTATTAAACTAGGTGTGATACGCATGTCCACCGAATTTGGTGCATGTAGGTAAATGTAGCCGCCGGGGCATCTCTTTAGGGGGCGCTAGGGAGCCATTTGGCCACATCCGCTTGTGACACCGCTAAAATACTAAATGTTTCCCCGGGAGAGACGTGTGTACCAACTTTCAGGAGTTTTTGAGTACGATAACGCCTCCAAAAATGCAGTTGTATGCGGTTGAATAATAATAACAATAATTTTTTGAAAAACAATAGGGCCCTAATAATCACTGAATTTAGATCTACTCAGTATTGAGCATTGCTCTCAAAACAAATCTGGAGTGAAAGTTGTATGTTGTATTCATAATTCCATTAAGGTGTTCTTTTATTCTGAATCAGAGTATGAACTTTTTTTTCCCTCCAAACTGGCAGAGCTGCTACAAACTCTCACACCACGCAGGCGACCTGATTAACAAGCAGTCTGCAGCTTCACTGCTGTGCAGGAATCCTCCAGTAAAGCCAACGGAGACTTTCATTGGCTTCAGAAACTTTGTTCTCCCCGTCGGTGCTTCGCTTACCTCAGCCTGAACTCGACCGTGACCTCAGCCCATGCCATTCAGTCAACTCTCCTCATAAATGATATTTCCATTGACGCCCACAGATGTCTACAATCTGCCCGGAGTGACAAAATGTTTTTGTTTTTTTTTTCCTGTAGAGTAACCAATTTTTTTTATTATTATTTTTTTTTTTTTTAAATCCAGCATTTTCAACCATTTTATTATTCTAAGGCAGACAGGAGACGTCTGCTAGCTCTCAAAAACACTTTTACAACCCGTGGCTGAACATGATTCATTCAAAAGAGGATTTGACCGCATCACAGAGTGACGTACAGAGTGGCGAGGTCAGAGAGTACGGTGTCGTAACTCCAACGGGTTACCTTCTCCACATACCATAATAAAACCTTCAGTAAATCCTAATTTCAAAAAAATGAAAAGGAAAGTCCAGTTTATTTTGGCTCTGAATTTATGGTCAAAATCCAAAATATCAGCATGACAATAACTGCTATAATCTGATAAAACATCATTTCTTTTTTTAAATAAATTTTACTTTTAGACTGGATGTCATGATGGTGTATAGGAGGTACCGGAACACCACCCGGCACAACAGGAGACGGAGGGCACGGCGTCCCTCCAGCTGAGCTGCCTTCACTCCGTCTCCTGCTTTTAACAAAAAAAAAAAAAAAAACAGCCGCTCGGTAATTACAAGCCGGGCGGACAAACGCCTTCTCACACAGGGAACAAACGCATATAAAGGCCTTTTTAAAAAGGACTTTGTCCCAGCAGTTTCATTCAGCCTGGCAGACAAGTTCAAGATGTCGACCGGGCGCTCCCCCGTTCCCCCCCCCCTTCCCCTTCTGTGCAGTTTGTGGAAACAACAAACAATGCGGTTGCTATGGGCCCGTCGGGGCGCCGTGGAGCAGACGGTTCACGGCCTCGATCGCTCCTCCTTCTCCAAACAAACGTGGAGATGCCGCAATCGTTGAAGCTCCAGGAGGTCACACGGATCGGAGCGAGGCCGAGCCTCCGCGACATCATTTACACCGTCCTGGGGATGATGCAACTCTCCCGGTGATAATCACGCCGATGCTCGGAGCGCTTTTTTCATCGACGTACCCGAATGATCTCCGGTGAAATCCTCAAACGTTACACCGGAGAGTTGCTTACTGCTGCAACTCAGACGCATTTCAGCAGAATCAAGAAAACAAGAAAAAATAAATAAATAAATTTTTAAAAAAAATCGGCACAAATTTGAAACTTTCTTTGCAAATTATATGCAGTAAATTATATTCAGTAGACCTCACCGGGACACGCCGAGGTGACGCCGGGAGCTCTGAGCGCGATGATTACAGATGCGTTCATGTTTTTATGCAACAGGTCACTGATGAGTTTCACTGGAAACAAAATAGCTTTACACTTTTTTGGATGTTTGGTTCTCCATAAAATTTCAAGAGACTTTAATTTTCAATGTTCAGGCTGCAACTACCAGCTATATTCATGACTGATTCATTTCTACATTATTTTCTCAAATGATTGATTCATTGTTTGGGTCATGAGATAATATAATAACCTGAATCCCAAAGCCACGACTTCAACCGTTTTGTCTTGTCCGGGCAACAGTCAGTCGGCAGATATTCAGCTTTCTGTCACACGACACCAAGAACACGAGCGAGTCGCCGGATGTTTGGTGGAAATAACAACAAAGTATCATATCTTATCCACCGACTCGTTTTCAGAGCCCTGCAATGACAACGTCGGATTCAAATCCGTTGCTTTTTGCGCACCGCTCGGTAGTTATTTGTGTAAGCGCAGCCCTGCGTGCGCTCGGTCTGCCCTTGAACGTTCAGTTGAGAGGGTTCCTTGACTTTGTTCAAGGGCGCGTGGTGCAGAGAAAGGTCGCTGCAGATGTAAACACCGGCGAGCTCCCAGAGGGCCGCCTGCCTGTATGTGCCAGCAGTAAACCACAAACACACTTCCATCACCGGTCGGCCTGTTGACCTCCAACCTACACTCACAAGTCAAGTGTGTTGTTCAGGCCGTAGGTTCCTCTGAGACCCGATCGTGAGCCGTGGAAATGCAAGGACGCTTCGAACCGTTTTGTCCGTTCAGCATTTCAGGCCACGTAGAAGTTACAATGGTAAAATGGCACTACTTGACAAGTTAGTTGATAAACCGATTATTTTACTGATGAAATAAATAAGAACTTAATGGGAGATTAATCATTGGCCTGGAAACATCTTTGTTTTATCTCAGTGAGTTCAATATCTTTTTTGGAGGCAAAAAAAAACTGTAATTAGAAGGTTTTGCTTTTGTTTGTAGAAACGTTTGATGGCTGTTTGAAAACTCCTCAACAGACCGATCTTTGTTTTGGGTCCTATTCCCAAGACTGACTTGGAAGTTGCATTGAAGTGAGGGATGAAAGTCCAATAATAGACCAATAATATCAGCATTTCTGTCCAAATCCCTAAAAGATTTTGATAGGATTGTGATTATTAGCCGTCACGTACAATACAACTCGACTGTGAAATCTGAATAGGAAAAAGGTAGAAACCCTGAGAAGTATCGACTAAATCTGCTTTCGCATACGTTGAAACGATAGATCAGAAAAAAATTAATGAAATGAGTACTTTTTGAATGAACCCCGAATGAGAGCGGTTGGCCGGTGTGGTGCTGACTCACCAGTCTTTCCATCTCCTGCTCTCGAAGCCTCTCCTCTCTCTGCCGTCGGTGGTACTCAAGCAGCTCGTCCTCGTTGTCGCTGATCTCCGTGATGCTGTTCTTCCTCTCCCTCATGCCGGGGTGGGGTCTCCCAGAGGACATCTTCCTGTGGGTCCTGGGGCTGGCGACGGGGGACGAGCCGGGCAGGGAGCCCAGACTGTAAGCGGGCGACAGGGAACTCCCGAAGCTCGCCTTCCGTAACCCCGCGCCTCCACCGCCGCCCTCCATCATCATGGAGGTGGGCGATGGACTGCGGGCTCGGATCCCTCTGCTGCACGTCAACTCCTCTGACGTGGATCCGGTCTTGCGGCGTTGCCTGGGACTCTCTGGGATGAGCTTGCCCAGACCTGAGGGGCTGTCCGGAGTCCTCAACGTGGGTATCGTCCCTGGAAGAGCACCCGGGAGAACCGGGACCCCTCTACGGGCCATGGAGGGACTTAAGGGAGGCAGTTCTCTCATACTACTGGTACCTCCGCTGCCCCCGTTGAGCTCCAGGTTCCTCCTGGCCATGCGGGGGCTTTCAGGAGGCTGCAGCGAACGTGGATGCTGCTGCAGCGGCGAACCTTGGATGATGTGGACGATGGGGTCCAAGGGAGGCTGGAAGGCTCTGGTGGGTTGGGAAAGCTGCCTGGAGGGGCTGGAGGTAAGGGAGCAATCGGCCAGACCGGTCGGCTCTCTGAAGGGGCTGGCAGGCCTTTCCTGGAGCACCATGGTAGTCTTGGTCCTCGGACTGGAGGGCGACGGGGATGGACAGGTGGGGAATTTGGGAGTGAGCCTGGGGCTACTTGGCACAATGTTTCGACTACTGAGAGATTCACTGGAGGACAGAAGGAGGGTCTGTCGTGGGCTCTCAGACCCATCTTGGCCTAGTCCTCTGCGGCTTGGCTTGGGGCTCGGAGGAGCCTCCGTTAAGACCTTCCGCTGCATCCTGGGGCTTTCCTGAACCTTCTGGCCCACCCCACCGCTGCTGAAGTTAGGCAGTATGGTCCGTGGCTGGGGTACAGGCGGAGGCTGGGCGGTGAAGTTGTAGCTAGAGGAGCGTACAGGCACTGGTGGCAGAGAAGAACTCTGGTCCTGGGGTCCTCCACTAGGAGAGGGGCTAGTAAAGCTCCCACTGCTGGCAGCTGAGGGGGAGGAGAGTGGAGAGAAAGGAGGGGATGTGTTCTCGTAGCTAGACCCCACAGACATGGCCCCCGGGCTGGTAGGAGGGGACAACAGATACCGGCCCCCTCCGTTAACCATGGGTGACAAGGGAGAGTGGGGAATGGATTGACCTCCGGGAGGTTTCATGGCCTCTGAGGAAGAAGCCTGGGGGTCATCCATGACTAAGGAGTCCATAATCTCCTGGAGGTCCTTCTCAATAGAGCTGACGATCGCACTGTGCTCAGACTGGGCTCTCTCTCCAGGAGCTGGGGGAGACTGGACTGGCCTGGCCTGGTGATTCCCATTGACCAAACTCTCCGTGTCTAATAGGGAAGAAGACAAAAAAAAAAAAAAACAACAATAGTCGTCAGGTACAGGTACAAATATCGAATGTGTTCACATGTAACCTCTGAACGACAAAACTTCAAATTATTCTCCCATGTGTCGAATCCAAACAAACTCTTATGTCCCAAGTCATTAAATGTAAATAGAAAAAAAGCGTTTCAGGGAAGCAGTGTGCAGCGACGGCCTCATCTTCAATAAAAACACTACGTACAAAGACTGCTGGGCCGTGTTCAGACCAGGATTAGCCATGTGTAAAATTCTAGCCCCCCCCCCATTCATTTCAAGAAAGCAGCAGCAGTGGGGGTCCGGATCCCGAGGACTCCGAAAAAGACCACCAGGTCTGTCAACAAATATCATCTGGCGTGACACGACACTTGTCAATCATAAAAAATGCGCTGAGTCCACACTCTTAGCGACGCGCCACCACCGATGCTTGTCCTTCTTTCAGAGTAAAGGAGCTTGTTCACAGTTCTCTTCATCGCTGGCCTGAGCTCTTAATCTAAATACCATTGATAACTCTTAATTTGAGAGGGACATATATTATCTATGGATTACCTTGTGTACGATAAAGTCTAATGGCAATCTGCTGGATGACTTAACCTCATCCGTCTAGCGCTGGAGGTAATCGGGAGAGTGATAAAGCAGACATTGCAGTGCATTAAAATGTAACGCTTTTCAAGATCCCCGCTGTTAGCCTTTAAGACTTTGTCATGACTTTCCATAATAAATGTGGGATGCCGTCATAGTTTCTGGTGTTTAGTTAGGTTATGTTTCTGTGCAGAAAATATTTAAAAGAGTTCCAGTTACACTGAATGCAATCATCTCATGCTCTGGGTCAGACAATTTAAAAAAAAAAAAAAAAAAAACTTCTTTTTTTTTTAACCTCAATCTTGTCACTGTTATTTCAGATTTGTTTAAAAAGCAACACAGAGTTTCCCAAGTTTCCCACCCCAGTGTAGGATCCAGGTGAGCGTGAAGGGCAGAGGAGGGATTAGCGCTGAGGAAAGAAGGAAGGAGACAGATGAGGAGATGGACGGACAGACAGGCCGGTGCATGGGATAGGGATCAGGAGAAAATGTGCCTACATAACCCAATTACTGTGCGGCCCGAAAGCAACGTCGGACACGAGCCGGGTAATCTAATCTTAACCGTCTCCCTCTAATGTCAGCATAGTAGATTATTACGACAGAAACACACGGCCACGTGGGAGATCCATCAGCGTGGCCTTGAGGGCAGGGATCAGTGCACAGATCAGCTTCTAGTCATGTTAAATGCAAATATGTTTTAAATGGACTTATTGTCATTTTAAATGGAAACGCAAGGATGATTGCAAAGCGGGGTCATCGGTGAAACCACTGAGAGGTAATAAAAGACAAAAAGGAATCGTGGTGTCGTGCCCAACAGTGAATTAATAGCACGAGAAAGCAGAAAAAGGTCAGCTGAGATGGAGCAAATGATAAAGATAAACAGAACAGTGGAATAAAAATGATGTCTCTGTAAATATGGCTAATGTCAGACAGACATGTCCCACTCGCAAAACTGCTCTAAAATATAGAAGCATCACAAATAATGCATTAGCTGTGCTTCTTCGGCAGTGGTGGGAGCAGCTTTGCCTGCTCTCCTGTAACAACACTGCCACGCAATGACGCTTCTGCCCTCTGACAGCCTGATCACAATTGAATCTGAACACATTTTCATGCAAATGATGCAGAATTACGGTCCTGCAAGGCTGCCACGTCACAAAATGCCAATGTCACACCAATGCTAACAAACAACAAACCTACTTGATTCTTATGTGCAAGAGTCAAACACGAAGGAGGTGGGGGTAATAAATGCAACCGTTTGCTGAGGGGGAAGCCCATGCAATGATGTCATGGGATACAGACTATCGCCTCGAGAACACCGTGCCAAACTTCATTGAAAAATCTGCCAATTTAATGTTAGCGTAGTTGCCAGTAAAACTGAGTGTCTGACATCAAACGAATTGGGACATTTTATCACCTGCGAGGATCTCTATTACTCGGTATGATTTCCATCGTCATCAAGTGCTTCCCGAGATAAACAAACATTTGATTCAACTGCCATTCCCTAAATCTGTCCTTATGAGAACACACTGTGATATTATGAACCCTAGTGCATTAATGCTTGTATTTCCCGAAAATGACATATTTATTGAACGGCTACACGCTGAATAAAGACTCGATGTCAAATGAATTGATTCCAGTATGTAGTGTTATCCTACGACGTGTGTGTCTTCACTGATAATTACAAGAACATGAAACCGGCAGATTTTGAATGGACTTTGGCGTGTGACCGGTTCGCATTACTTCTCTCGCCCAAAGCTCGGGCATTAAAGCAGTAGGTTTACTCACATGAAGGAATATAACTGCGACCCGGTCAGTTTCAGTGCGGTTCACCTGCTACATGACACCCACGTGAGGCCCACATCCTCCGGACACCGGTAACAGCCCGGCTGTGACGGAGCCCCGCCGCGGCCGGCTCCACACACACCGAAGGAGATATGGAGATTCAACACCGCGGTGATATTTTAGCCGGCGTTGGGGTGCTGGCTGGGCACCGCTGCTTCACTACACTACCGCTGGTGTCAAGTTACCCCCACGAAACGTACCACAGCTTTTCCGGCCCTGACCTTCAAAATAAAAGCTCTGACTTAATCCGCGTCAAAAAAAATAAATAAATAATAACTTAACTGTATCGTGAACAACATATAAGAACAACCAGAGAAAATACTACTGTCCATTTCAATGTGACAGACATCGCAAATATAATTCGTGCTTGAGCAGAAATTGCAAATACTAACGTGGTCACTAGTTTTCTGAAAGGTAACATAATGCTGACTTGAGCAGCATATTTCTAAGTCCCACAGAAATTCAATCATTAAATAGAGTAGGTCAGGACAGCAGGCAATTACCTCAAACAATAATTAATATACTTTATTTTGAAGGGAAAGTTGTCTTACTTCCGTTATCGTGGCGACCTTAACCAAGCTATTCCTGTCCAAACTACTGCGAGATTTACAGCGCTGTTTTAAAGAGTCAAGGCAGTTGATTTTATGGCTTGTCACTGTTTGTCTCTAATGAAGATTTTGTCGGTTTTAGTTGAGACAGGGGAGAAGCACCAACAAATGATCTTCTGGGCAACAAACTGGGACACTGTGCTGTTATTTAACCGACATGAACAACCAGGTGTCAGAATGAACTTGGCTGCTACTGGAGCATCATTAAAAAGGATACAGACTGTTGTCATCCAGTGTCAATGGCAGCCCATAATATAGCATTGTATTAGATCTGATCACCAGAGCAACACATTAGCCGAAACAGTAAGGGCTTACATGAAGAGAAGAGAGTGTTAAAAATTCAATCAATCAAAACAAAGAACTTTGAAAGGATGGGATGAAGTGAAATTATTTCTGTGGTAGAAGCCTTCTTGCTGAATGTATGCACAAATTATACTAACTAAAAAATATATTTTAAGGAGAAAAAGAGATTTTCCTCTCATCATGAAAATGTGGGTTTGTACTTGTTTTGGAAATGAAAAATAAATATCCCATTCAACGGTAAAAAGAAAAGATCCTCTGTTTGATGTCCAAAGTTGTCCTGTCCTATTGTACTGTATGATAATAAACACTAAAACGTGAGAGATTCAACATGTGGTGATGCTGCAACCATAACTGCTCACAAACCTTCAGCCCGGTCTTTGGCCGCTGCTTTTCGCAGACTGTCAAGCAGCCAGCAACTGATACAGCAGCCAAAATCACCAGGAGATAAAGGCCTGTTATTGAAAAGCGAGGCTAACACATGGAGGCCCGGTGGGTGGGTGCATGAGGGGACCGGAGGGGAAACCCAGGCAGGAGAATGGTGCAGAGATGGCAGACGGTAGACTGAAACCGGGGGTTTATAAATAGTCTCTGAAAAAAGATACTGTAACCGCAGCCGTCGGTCACTTCAAGTAAGCAGCTCAGGGCCACAAAGCCGTCTGCTGGCCCGGCAGAGAGGAACAGGAAGCGTCCAATCCCAGAAAGAGCTGAAAAACACGTCGGTCGGCGGACCGTCGCTGGCAAAGCTCGTCAAAAACCAAACACAGCGCAGGTGAATGTTACTGCCGTCGCAAAGATACAGCATCACTGCGTGTGCATGACAACAGGCGCATGGTGAATAAAAGGCAAAGACACTGAGGTCAGTAAAGTTCAATGACCGAGGTTCCAAGGTTTAATCCCCTGTATACAGTATATGGCAGCCTTGGAGGGTGGTGGAGCCAGTGAGGGATCAAGTCTTTGCTAAACTGCATGAACCCTTCCCCATCTAAACATCCTCCTCAGGCTACATTTTCTACAAATCATCATTGGCTTGTTTTGGTGTTTGAGAATGTAGGAGAGTGTTTTTGTACCGAGGTACAAAAATTGTATAAGGTGGTACTTAATTGTGCTTTTATATGGTTCCCCCTCAAAGTGGTTTAATGGAATCTGCAGTCAGAGACCCCTCCGTTGACTCTTCAAGTCGAGCACACATTTTTTTTAGGTCTAGATATATTTCAAACAGACACTGATCCGCTGTCTCCCTCCACAGAGGAGAAGGAGAGTTGAGTACCGGAGCATGCAAGGAGTGTGCTGCTTAGGTGGAGGTGGTGGAGGGAAAAGGATGGGCCGGTCTGGAGCAAGCCCCAGATTAGAAGTTGTTTTTGACCACGCTGGTCCCTGCTGGCCTCAGACTCCACCAGGGGGGGAGGGGGATCTGCGGGAGCAGACGGGGAGGACAAGGGACCTTGGTGGCCTCAGGAGGACTAAAAGGAGGCCGAGGGGAGATCGATGGAGGACGATGCTTACGCTTCGAAATCAGACCAGGCAAGAGACTGCCCGGCACTCCGGAGACCTAAGAGAGCACCGCAGAGTATCTGATTATCAGATAGTCGCTATGGAAAAGAAAACAAATTTGTCGAATCTTCATATTGAACAGCCAAATCTGATTCTACTGAAAAACATCGGGTACAGACAAGAGCCACAATTAGAGGCTTTAGGTCAAACACAAACTAAAAAGACTCAACGATCTGCATCAATAATTATCCTTTTATATGCGTGTGTGGAGCCAGCTGTAAGCCGCAGGGAGACTTTAGTGCTCCATAGGCTTCATGAAACAAGGAGTGCACTTCAATGGTGCTGCCTGGGTGACAAGTTTTGTGGGATTTCTAAGATTTAACTGTCAAATAGCTTCAGAAACCCCCCGAATACCTTTCAGGCGTCAGGATGGCGTCGGCTGTGTTATTCTCCGACTGTCAGATGTGCGGAGGTGAGCCAGAGTTTGAACTTCTCTCAAACTATCTTCCTTCAATCATGACACAAATATTTCTCATGTATCATGAGAACATCTGAGCGCAGAGACTCTCGTCTCCGTTTTTAAATGATGTCACATCTCCTCCCTCTTTACGACCGCTGTTTTTTTTTTTTTTTTACCCGAGTAGGACCATCGCAACAACCGTAAACACTTTTCCCTTCTCCTGGAAAAAACCCAACCCTTCGAGGACGGCACGCTGTAAAAGGAGCCGCAGCCATTGGCCCAGGTGTTATACAGGTATTCTAAAGGGACATTGAGTGAGGCTTAACGACCCTGGAGCACAAACGGGCTGTAAAGACGTACATCATCAGGATTCAGCCCTGATGAGTGTACTGCACATCAGAAACCGATGTTATCGACAGAAAAACAGAGAAATTTGCCTTTGCCTCCATGAAAGCTTTGGTCCATGAATTGGTACACAGATAACACGTCTTCAGATGTCTCAGCCAGCTGATATGACAGATATGCGCGTTTAATGGTGGGAGTGGTACAAGCAGTCTTCATCTGAACGCGACTCAGGAATGCATAATTGATACGTCTCCAAACAACGGAAGGCTTTCATTACTGGATTAGGAAGTCCACAGCAGCCAGGATGCCTGTGTACTATACTTATCCCCTGGTGGCAGGCAGCGTCAACAGCAAAACGGGAGGGTATATACACAAGCACAAGCAGCTGAAAACTGCCTGGAGACGTAGAGGAATGAGATGCTCATAAAACGAGCATAGTGTGAACTCCAGCAGCACCAGGTCCCAGCTGGGCAGCGCTCAGGCTCCAGGGCTCAGCGGGTGCTGCATTGTAAAGGCTCCCACTGACAACAAGGGTCTTGTAACAGAGCTACAAACACAGTTAATAGGAAATCTATGCCTTTTCTGATTTCAGAGTTGCCAAGTAACTGAAACCAACTCGGTACATGCCCGAGACGGATTTACAGCTCCTGCGTCAGGGGTAATGGAAACCTAATGCCTTCAAAACAAGAACTAATCTATGAAACAACAGGGAAAATTTGTTTTAAAAATTCAATAAGTAAATCCAGTTTCCTTGCCGGTTAAGAGGCTAGTGTCTCTTCTCGCCCCACGCTGCCTCGGGCTGCTACACTTCTTCCACCCTCGCCAGGCTATAAAAAGGGGAAAGACGCCTGGAGTTTACTGCTGTACTAACATCCACCTGTAACCCTCCACCACCCGCCTGTAACAATCCGGCCCATTCATCCACACAGGCCGAGCAGAAACTGGAACTTCAGGCGGAAATGCTGTTTTCAAGTCTTATTATTCAACAGGGACAAAAGGCCAGCGTGACACGTCGTTTAGGGTTCGCACTGCCGTATGAAAAAAGACAGATAATACCACAGAACACGTGTGTGTGTGTGTGTGTGTGTGTGTGTGGATGTGTATAATATGAGGAAGCTCATGAGCACAATACAGTACCTGCACATAGTCTGTAGTCCCCGGTGGAGACGCCTCCTCCCTGCGGCATCATGCTCTTCATCCTGAAGGCTTCCTCAGGGTGGTTGAAGCGAAAGAAGGCTGATTGGCCAAAACACAGCATACAGCCTGGAAAGCAGCAGATGGGTCCATTAGATGAATTTGTATCCACAGGAATTTGGCGGCATAACACAAACACCATTTTAAAGTAGGAGATTCATTGAGAGCGAACAAGTACGGGTCAACTCATCTGAAAACTAAAACACTAGGAGTACAATACTGTACGCTAAAATGCTAACATAAACGTTACATTAATATACGGAGTACATTAGGATAATTCAGTGCAAGGCGTCATCATTGACTAAAGCCATATTTTGGCAATGTGGACGATACGTAGGTCCGTCTGCTTTCCTGCGGAGAGAAAACTGATAACACTTTCATCTATATGCTAAATATAACGCTAAAGCCAGAAGGGGATTATCTTACTTATTTTACAGAAATAGTTACAGCATGTTCCTTCCCATTAAACAACCACCTGTGGTTTTTACATTTCTCTTTGTGTTGTGATTAATATAGAAGATTATAACTATTAAATGATTGGAGGAGGATAGGTAATTCTTTAGACAGAGCCAAGCTAGCAGTTTCCCTGTAGTCTTTATCAACTCTTATTTCTTTAATACCCTGTTTTAATTGTTTTTTATGGTTGTTTTTTTACAATCATTGTGTTGTTGAGTGTTGCATTGTTTAGGCTTGTTAGAATTCACTTGTTGTTTTGTTTTAATGGCTTATTTTATGTGAAGCACTTTGTAACTGGAGTTTAGAAAAGTGCTATACAAATAAAGTTTATTATTATTACTTCTTTAGCTAAGCTAACAGGTAGCCAGTGGTGGAAGAATGCGTACTCAACATCCTTTACTCAAAGTAAAAGTACCAATATCACAGCTTCAAAAAACTTACAAGTAAAAGTAAGTAGAAGTATGGAGGTATTATTAGATAAATGTATATTTTAAGTACTAAAAGTGAAAATACTACGAGGCAGTAGAGCGTAACATTAATAACTTGCTAATATAGAACAATGTATAGGCAGCATTTTATTGTTGTAACTGTGGAAGGTGGAGTTAGTTTTAGTTTATACTTTAGTGATGTTGTTTGTCTCAGTGGTTCTCAACCTACGGGGCCAGACACTCCAAAGGGTCACAAGACCAATCTTAGGGGTCGCAAGATGATTAATGGGGTATAAAAGAAAAAACAAAACATTCAGGTACACAAAACATTTGTTGACTTGTCTCTAATCTTTGTGAAAGTTTGGATGATTACAGTTATTTAAATGAAACCATACGAGAAGTTTCAACTGTGACAACGGGCCCCAACTGCTTCATTGTGATTTATCACAGGTCAAAATTCAACAATAGGTTGTATTTAAGGAATTAAATTTTGTTTGTTTTTTGTTAAGTCTCACAAATTCTGAAAAGAACAGTTGGGTAAAAATGTTAAATAAATGTAATGGTGTACAAATGACAATATTTTTCTCTTAAATGTAGAGCAGTAGAAGTACAAACTACCGTAAGAAGGAAATGCACAATACTTACAATACTTAATACTTGAGCAAATGTACTTAGTTACTTTCCAGCCCTGCCAGCAGCTGGCTCTTTCTTAATATGTAGCCTACAGACATGATGGTATAGCTTCAATCTTTCAAGTGTCACCGAGACAAAGGAAATAATTGTGCAACCAAAGACGCTGCGCTGACTCAGACCACACCGAGATCGCCATTAACACAAAGCGTGAGGGCACACAGTCACACTGTAGAAGACAAAGTAGAGAACACACGTTGTAGCATCATATGAGTTTGGGAGACATTTCTAACGTGCAAAAAGCCCATATTTACGAATGAATTTTAAAATCTCTAGATTTTCTTTTCCTGTCTGGGAAGCAGGATGCTGCATCAGATGTGTAATTTATTTGTAATTAGTAGGCCACAATGCCCCCCAACATCTCACTAAATGAAATCCCATCGGTTGAACAATTTGATCTGCCTCGCCCTGACATCCTGCTTCTACAGGAAATTCATCCAATTAAGGAGATAACGCGGTTTGAAAAGTGCCGTTTCAGTACATATTCAAGCCCATCATGAAAAAAACCATGAGGACAGACTGAGTTTACTATTTGAAAAATATCAAATGATCCATTTCAAAGTTTGTCAGATGTTCATTAACTAGGTCAAATGTGCTAAACCATACTTACTTCATTTTAGGATTTCAGATATATGGTGGCATTATTGTTGTTATCATCATAATAATGTCAGACTGACTGTACTGTACATTTGCATTTGTTGTCCGATGCTTCTTCAGCACTTTAAAGTTGCACTCATCAAAATTTGTATAACATCAGTTGACAAAATGACTGTGTAATTAAAAGGAGTCACTCATAGTGACAAACCCTCAAACAATTATCATCTAACTGCAATTCTCTATTATGTTTTTTTTTAAATATTTTCTTAAGTTTTCTGTAGCTTTAATGTTTTGGTTGACTCTCACAGCTCTCATCGGCTCTGTTTAGGGCTAAAAAGTAGCTGTACTCAGCAAAAAAGCTCACACGAAGCTGCTGTGCATTAAAAGCCTTTCAACACACAAATGGAATCAAAGAGCATATAGAAAAAACAACGAGCTGTTGAACATATGGGACATTTAGCAGCCAGATATATTCCAGAGCATTTAGTGGAGACCCAAAATAGAGCCGGAATTGGAGTAAAAAAAGTAGCATACTAATTGAAGTACAAATGCTAATATGGTTTCATATCTGCTAAACGTGTGAATGGGCTTCCGTTTACAAAAGCACCTGAACACGTGCTATTGGTGGTAGGCCTGTTGCAATGATGTCATAACCGCCTGATTGCAATTATTTTAACTCGTCAGAATCATTTAGCATAATTGTTTCAATCATTTTCATTCATCTGTAGAAAACAGACATGTCATGTTTCCTTAACTATTTCAACGTCGTTTTCCAGCGTTTGAGGTCTGACTGGGGCTCTTTTAATGACATCATCTGCCAAGTGGTTAGAGAAATCCGTCATTACACATTGAAGTTATCCAATGCTACTTTTAAAATGTCATATTCTGAGCAAACATGGCGCCGATCACAGGATTTACTGTTCGTAAAAAGTAAAATGGTATTCATGAAGTGGTTGTTTGATTTTGTCCTTCACTGCACACCGACTGTCAAAAGTGGAGAATATGAATACCGGGCTGATGTTGATTTTGCTTTAGGATGTCTCTCATCATTCATTATAAAATGGCACTCAAGGATCAGGCCAAATATCCACATACATGACACAACTCAGAGCAAACAAACCCACTGCCTCTCTACGGTAATATCAGTCCGACGCACTCATCATCTAGTTTGAAATGTCACAATCCATAATGCACTGAGCCAATTCAGCCCCTCCACGTTCCACGAGCTCGATAGCAGATAAGCAATCACACGTTTATAGCTTTCTAAGTATAGCACCATTGTGTCTCTGTGAGATTACGAGGGGAAGGCCGCCGATAAGATCCTCGCCTGTCGTCATGAGGCCCGAGGTACACGAAGACGGAAACTTCTCTATCACGCAGGAGGCTGCAGTGACACGCAGCGAAGCCAGATGCCCTTTTATTACGGACAGACGCGCACTGACAGCCTGGGAACAAAACCAGCTGATTGCATCACGAGCTGCCGGCGAGGACGCGACCGGTGGAAAAAACAGGTGTTTGGTTCGGTTTTAAACAAGTGGTGTTAACATGCGGCCCGGCAGGAAGCGGAGAAGAAGATGACACATGTTGAGGCCGCGAGAGGACGAGACGCTGCTGCAGATTTAACCGGCTACTTTTGACTAGAATCTGCAGGTGTACCTGGACAGACTGGCGGCTTTAAACGCATGTGCTTGTACGGTGGGAGGAACCTGAGAGCGTCCGGAGGAAACCCATCAATACATAACGAAAACAAGCGCAGCACCGGGATGTACGCGGAGGTGACGGCCTCCACCTGCTTCAGGCACATCGCTGTGCTTTGCTTCGTTTGTGTATAACAGCAGCGGTCTGGGAACTCTTTGCTTGTTCCTCGTGTAATTATCTGGTGACAAGTTGACACAAGCTACTATTTCTGGCGCTGCGTACCATTTTACAGCTTTTGCCTTATTGTGGTCTGGTATCGTCCGCAGGCAAACCAGCTCGAGAAAGATCGTGTTTATTGCGCTCGTACAATAGATTATTGAAAGATGTCTCCCTTTTTCAGACTAAACGTGAACCCCTTCCATCACCTGACTGGGCTGCATCTCATCATTGCTGGCAAATGAAAAAAATCCTTTATTGCTCCCAAGCTATTGCATCAAACGTTACTCATGCGGCACCCCTGCATGAAGCCGTGCATGTACAGCATATTACTTCATTTTATTTCCACACCGTCTGCCTGTAATAGAGTAGTTGACGGCAAAAAATCAAACCGAGGGTTGGCCAGCTGTAGGCGAAGCTTGATGCACAATGCAGACAACGTGTATTATACTCTGAAATTTCCAATCACTTTTTGGACTTTGATTGATTGGCTTGTTTCTTTCAAATAGGGGAATGTGTCTCTTTGATGTCTGTCCACAAGACAAATGGTTTGACTAGTCACTGTCAATCAGCCACTGTTGTGTGAGCGACTAGAAGTCGTGACTACAGACGGCTGTAATACAGAAGAAAAAAAAAGAGAAGAGCTTCTAAAGGCTTTAATTTCTCCACTGTACCAACACTGGTGTCAGCCTGGCTCGCCATATAAACGTAGAAGGCTTTGCTAGTAAGCGTCGGTCTGATCTGAATTCTGCAGACTTAAACCCCCATTGTGAAAACCGATCTCGGAAAACGTAGTCCCTCCGACAAAAAGCCCCTGGTGCCTGTGCTATTAAATGCAGCGGTGTTGCTGAATAACCACTTAAACTGATACTTTATATTGGTACAATAAATCCCTTATGCCTACATGAGCAGTCCAAATGCAGAACTTTGCTTATTTTCATTGGTAATTTTTCCACCATCAGTGTCATGAACTGGTGCAGAGGCTGGAGGTTCTGAAACTTTCCATCAGCACTCTCTTCAGTGGTTACAACACCGTCCTCCGCATAACTTCAGTCTGCATTTTCCACAGTTGGAATTATTTCTGACGATATTTGGAAGTCGCATCAGCTGGAAAATGGGCGCACCATCGGTCTGGTCATGAAAGAGAAAACCCCAAAAAACACGCTGAGTAAGACGTTTGGAAGCAGTTATCGGGATGGTAATACCGTGGTCTGCAGAGCCACGTCAGCTCCGCCGCCGTGTCTTCACGCTCTCCACTTCAGCAGTCATCCGACTCCTTCACCTAAGCTCCTGTTTCCTCAGGATCCTGCCTCCACCTCCCTGACTCACACACACACTCCTACTCCCCTGACAAGCACGAACACGATCTCCCCGCTGGAGATCAATTCAGGCACTTCCAGAGAAAACACCGGTTGAAAAGGAACGTAGCTGGAAGCGGCATGTAGCCGACACAGTCATGACAAAGTCATCGCTCACCCTGGGAGCTGGAGGGGATCTTTTGGGTGATGGCTGTATGGCACGCTGCGTCATTTTCACTCAGCAGTTCTGTCAAACAATGAGCGAGTCTGTCGGAGGGGTTGGGACAACAATGGTGACGGAGATTAACAACTGTAGCTGCAGTAACTGCGTGTCTTATTACGGGCCACAATACAGCTACCGTGATGTTGTTTGGTTCTACATCTATTGTTGATCATAGAAAAAAGAAACCTCATCTTAAAAATCTACAGCCAGGTATTTCACATTAGACCTATTGGAGAGATAAAACAGTGTTGCTGCTTCAACTATGAGTTTACAAACACGTTTCCTGGTCAGAACTTTTAGGAATTACAATAAATTACATAAAGGTAGAAATTACAAAAATTTTATTATGTAAAAAAAAAAAAAAAAAAAGATTACATAACACCCAGGACATCAGAATTCCCATGTAAATTGAACCAACTTCAAAATACTACAACCGCCTGCTTATTTGTGGAGGATGGGGAGGCTGCACGCGTGCATGTGAGACTGGAAGAAAAAAAATGGTGAAAACACTGGAGGCGCCGCGAGTAAATCAAACGCAGCACAAAGAGGGAAGACGTTCCTCCTCCTCGACTCCGTTCTCCCAGAACAAACTGCTGCTGGCAGCTGACACTCACTCGCTGGCCGACCTTGCACCTCAGCCCCGTCCGGCCCCGATCTGTTTCCGTGTGTGCGTGTGCGTGTGCGTGTGCGTGTGCGTGTGCATGGTCACTGACAGGCCACGAGGGATCGCCATGTGATGAGTCGGCAAAACCGAGAGAACACATGGTTCATACACACAGAAACACATGCTCATTCAGACACGGCGGCGGCCGTGTACCATCGGACACCGTGGTACAGCAGCGTCCCAGGAAACTAACAGGATGCAGCGGAAGCTAACGCCACTCATCTCCTTAACCGCAGAACAGATATGCTGCAGGTTTCCCTCCTTGGAGGCCATTAACTGTCTCTGTTCTTTATGAGAGGGGGAACAGAAAAGATTCACATTCTTCCACAAATCATCAATTCATCATCAAATGAGTCAGACCAAACATTCTGCACCATCAGAGAAGATGATTTTAATGTTTGGCCTTCAGACTCCATGAAACATGCTGAAAAGCATCAGCTCACACTTGACTGCAAGATTATTTGTAAGCTCGAATCATTTTATGACACTGTGAGCATTCATTCCTTCACCAGTGTTTTCACAATCAAAACGCCTGTTCAAGGCGTTCAAGATGTCTCGGTACTCACGAATGGCGGACATACAAACACATCTGTCACAATCTTGATACTTTAATGAATGAAAAGCCGTCAACTGAAATTAACGATTTCATTGTCTTTTTCCGTTTATTTGATGCCACAATTAGAATGAGCCTAACCGTGATTCATTACTATTCAGTGGCAGTAAACATTATAACATATAAAAACCTTTAATCACCAACCTTTTTGTTGCAAAACCAACAAATCGCCTCCTCCGAGGCTCACAGGCCTTTTTAAAACCTAAATGTGCCCACAGTGCTCTGGTGTGCAACTTAATACATGATGGTCCTGTCAATAGCTGCTCATTAAAATGCAGTCAGTCGATTATGAGCTTGAGACAAACAGTTGGTGGAGGTAAACATCCTCGTGTGCCATTGAACCACATAACGAAGGACGCGCAACAACATGACCCCACTGAAAGAGCACCAGTCAAATTCTAAATGACGTGGAAATGGTGATGAGATATCTGTTCGTTTCATCCAGATGAATGGAAAGAGTTCTAATGATTATTGAAAATGATTGAAAATTGAAATTATGAATAACTGAAATTCCAACACACAGACCGATACGTACGAGAA
This sequence comes from Embiotoca jacksoni, assembly GCF_022577435.1. Taxonomy (NCBI): domain Eukaryota; kingdom Metazoa; phylum Chordata; class Actinopteri; family Embiotocidae; genus Embiotoca; species Embiotoca jacksoni. The sequence goes on from NW_027185274.1 coordinate 873,270, forward strand.
GGCGGTTAAGATGAAGATATTAGATACCATTTATGTTACCAGTTTTCTGCAATAGACTAGACTAATGTATTTACCTTCAGTAGTTTTCTCTTCATGTGATGGTTTCCATCGTTAGTGTCTGAATGTGCTGTTCCCACACTGAACTCCAGCTGCCTACTCACTGCTGCTCACTCTCTTAACACCGTATCATAAGTGTATCGACGTGCTGCAAATCCAAACAGACCATTTCCTGCTGCTGCTGCTTTTAATTAAAAGAACTTAACCAAAGAAGCGGCAGAAACCACAGAGACTCTGACCTTTAAAGAAGATGGTTTCTAATTTATGCTCGAATCACAAAAGCAAAGCCGATGTGATATTTTCCTAAATCAATCCATCTGCTTTGAGCTGCCGCTGCAACGCTGTGCGTGCGATGCCAATTAGCACTCATCAATTCAGCTATTACAACACCGTGCGGCCACTTATCAGTGATGGATCCTCCCGCTGCGAGGAGACGCACTTCAGCGAGCGTCAGACGACGCAGCCACACAAAAATAAGTGTAGATTTATGGCCCGGCGAGACGCCGAGCATTCATCCAGCTCCCCTGGAAAGGGGCCGGGATACGGAGATGCTCAGAAAACGGGGCCATGTATCATCCTCGGTCGGGGGAGAAGGGTGGGGAGGCTCGGGGTCGTAAATCATGGAGATAGTCGTTACAGGGCCCCCACACAGCGGTGACACAGAGAAACTGCTTCGCTTCTTCTTGCAATTACAGAACTGAAAGGTAATTTAATGGAAGCACTTGGTGTAAAGTCAATAAACCAAGCAGTGACTGATGGACATTTCAAAACGTCAAATCCGCAGCTCGTCCCCAGCAGCCACCATCCAAACCAAATATGGACTTTCCAACCCTTTTCCTCCGGCGCTGAGCAGATCTGCCGCGGCATGTCTTCCTCATGTAAAACAGAGCTCTGGGCGGGAGACTTAATGAGACCAGAGACATGCCGAACCCAAAGAAATCAACCACTCCTCCGACCACAGAGTCTTTTACCGAGACTGGAAGGGCTTTAGGGTGAAAGATGCTTTGCTGCATGTTGCTCAACACGTGACACCTACACAACAGGACTACACGTGCAGTTTGTCCAGAAAGCACCTGCCGTAGTTGGCGGTGAGTTATAGTGTTGACGTACAATACTGTCCAACCCAAAACCTGTGGCGAGCACGTCTCCCCGGGTGGCCCCGGGGGAGCTCTAGTTTCTCTCACGCCAATCCGTTGCCGTGGGTCCTAATCGGTCGGGGTGACAGCTCAGACGAACCCAAGGGGTGACGGAGGTTGAGCTCTCTGCTGATCAGCTTTCCCCACAGCAGGGGAAGGTGGTCCTCTTTGACATTTGGAAATGAAGCTTCAAAAAAAACATGGCAACCGGCTATAAGCCTCGGTTCCAATAAGGAATGACACGAGTGCAATTTGGGGGTAAATGAAGGACAAATGCTGAACGCCGAGCTCCGGGTTGGACTGAGGCACAACGTCACCGAATGTTTGAGTGGCTAAAGCTCTGCATTTTTCAAGATTGAAACACTTCTTCTGTCCTCCTTGCACCTTTAGTTAAAGCACCATCAGTAGATTTTTTTTTTTTTAACCACTTGCGGGGAAAAACACGCCACTGACGTACACCGATGAACCAAAACATTGCGACACAGACAAAGTGAATGACATTGATTATCCCACGGTAACGGCTCATGTCGAGGCCCGCGATGCAAAGCCAACCGTCGATTTGTGTAATTAATAATAATTAACAGAGCTAAAAGGCTCCAGCTGTGGAGGAGGGTGTTGATTCTCCAGTGGGTTTGACACTACTGGCAACCCCCTTTTCCAATTAAACTGAATCATCTGGGCGACCCTGGGTGTGTTCGTATATAAAGATGGTGATAAATGAGGCTTTAAAGCTTGTTTTGAACAACTGCTCATTCAGTTTCACAAAGAAAATCAAGTCTTTGATAGAACTTTTTTTTTAAAATTCTGGAATTCTTTATTCCAGCACACGTATTACCATCTCACTGTTGTGCTCGAAGGAACGGTACTACGACTGTGACGGTGGATTCACAGGGTGCTTATTCAAATGAACACATTTACATCGTGTCTCGGTGCCGATGTGGTTCCTGCTGTTCTTCTCCTCCGCCGACAGTCCCATAAAAACTGCAGCTCTGACGCCACAGTACACATCTTAACTCCATTACTCCCAATGAAATACAGCATTCCTTTCCATCACTTTATTTGCTCCTTTTTCCACAATATTATGTGTCCAACTATTTCACAATACATGTAAGAAGAATCCACATAATTCGTTTTACATCTAAGGCTCATTACTTTTAGTGTCTGGAAAGGCAAAAAAAAAAAAAGCATGTGATGGTTCCCACATGCAGCACTTAGAGGAGCCATAAATCAAAGTTCCAACCATCAAAATCATCACAGACTCTCTGAGATCTGGGTTCTATATTTGAATCTCCACATTATATCACCCATCCTGAACTGCATTCTGATTCAGGGAACAACAACTAAGTGAATAGAAATGTTATATAACGCTCCCACAGACAGCTGATCAGATTCTGGTATCGGTGGTGTCGGTGTAGGTACATTTAATTTAGTTATGTGGATGAAATCCTGCTATTTTAGTCGACTAAGCGTTAGTTGACAAGAAAAGTCTTGGAAAGGAAGTAAAGGCCCAGATCAAAGTTTCTGTTTCTCCTCATCACTGCAGAAAGGCTAGTTACCACACACACACACACACACACACACACACACACACACACACACACACACACACACACACACACACAGATCCTCTTACGTCTTGGCTGTCAATAATCTGTTAGTAGCCCACAATGAGACCAAGATAGAATTTAGTGTTGTAAAATTAACATGTCAACATAAAATTGTCATTATTTTGTATTTCTCTGTAGTGTTAACAATGTTCCTCATTACATTCTTTGTCAGCCCTCAAACTTAAACCTTTTTCGAATGCTCCAAAAAAAAAAGAAGCATGTATTGCTATAATTCATTATTACTTTGTATAAAATGAATTCATCACAATCTGAAGAGATGTCAAGAAGTACTGCACATCCCTCCTCCTAAAGTCCTAAAGTCCAGCTGGTTTTGTGTACTGGGGCAGTCTTCCTATATTCTGGTAAGAACCCGGCTGTAAAATCTTTATCTTTTCAAAGCAATTCTACACTTTTTAGAAAAGAGACATATTGAGCTGACGATGATGAGTTAATTATATGCGTATATGTATCTGAATAAAAAAAGCTCAAGAGAAAGTTGCAACCAGATTTGGGAGGCTGGTAGAAGATTTGAAAACAACCTGGTTACAATTAGAGGCCTTTTCTTTGGGTTCAACCTCAATCCCTTCATGTCGGCCAAGTGCCACTTACAAAGTACAATTTCCCCGGGACCTTAAACACCTCTCCGCAGACTAACAAATAGCAGCCTGCAATCTCATCTGTGTTAAATTCCTCTCTTTTATTGGTAGACAGACTTATTGTTGTTCCTCATCAGGCATGCAAATGAAGTGTTGTGATGTGAAGATTGGGACTGTAAATATCACGTAAGAAAAATGCACTAGCACTTAACTGGCTTCTATTTCTACCTCCACGTCTATCAACCAATCACCAGCAGTTCATCAGTACTTATTTGGATCAGTGTTATTTGCTGCAGGGTTTTCATTGGCAGCAGAGATCCACATCTGGCACAACCAATGGTAGCGTTAGTGATATCAAACACGCCGGTATCGCTGTGCCCCCTCTCCATAGGAACCCTCTGACCTGAGACAAGCGTGTCAGGATTCCTCCAAGAAGCAGCCGTTCACAGACATCTCAGGACTGCGTCCCTCCGAGGCTGACCTCAGCGAAACGGGCCGCGGTAGAAACCGATGTGTTTAATCGACGGGGCTTCCAACAGCCAAATATGACAAATTGCCACTTTTATAATTTGATGTGCATTAAGGTTCATAAAGGAAATGGCATGCGATGGCGTCAGAGAGCAGAATGAGTGGAGGTGGAGGTGTGTGTGTGTGTGTGTGTGTGTGTGTGTGTGTGTGTGTGTGTGTGGGCACGTATGTGAAAACCCAGCAGTTAATCAGCTAGATTGATTCTCTGAGAGCGAACAGTCCCCCCCTCCCCACCTCCACCGGGATCCGATCAGTCTAATCGCTGGCTTCATCTCGCTGAGTGCACTCGGAGCAATTCTTGCAAGAGCAGCATCTTTCAGCCGAGCTCGGCGTCCTTCAGGAACACCTCGACTCTCGGAGGAGAGGAACAGCCAGGAGTCAGCTTTGGAAGCGCAGCGTCGCAGCACCTGCGAGGCGTCGTTCGCTACGTCGTGGCGTCAACCCTTTGTTTTCTCCCCTGGACGGAGGTTTTCCACATGGCACGACTTCTAGTGAGGTCACGTACCGATCATCACCGTCTTCCCACAAGGACGCCATCACCTCATTCTCTTATTAAACTGCAGGCACATCCAAGTGGATTACAGAGTACATACTGTCATGCCAGGGGAAAAAAAAGCTAATGAGAGTCATGGTGTGCAGCCTATAGATAGAATATGCAAGTCAGCAAAATAAAAGAAATCTCACACTCTCCCTTTCAAGATGAAACAGAAGACAGGTTCATTATTAAAAGAATTCCAATTTCAATATATAGAATATATGATATTTTAACTAGAAATGTGCTTTTGTGGTGTAAATTCTACATGCAGGTAAAATAAAATGAGACTAACTGACCTCCAAGTATTGCTGAAACTTAAGTATACCAATTTTGAAGAAATTAAGACATCCTGATTGGTTCTCTTCATTAAAGAATTACTGAAATGTATCCACTCAGAGCCGATTGGAGCTGAAAAGCCTCTGCTACTTTATCTAATGAAGCCGCCTTTGTCGGCCAAACCTGAAGGAGTGCTGCATGTGACTCTTCTACCAGTGAAGATAAAAGTCTGGAAATGAATTCAGTAAAAAGGGAGATTATTTTTTTTTTTTTTTTTTTTTTTCAACCATGAAAAAAAGAGAAAATGCTGAAAACCTGAAAAAGATGGAACTTTTAATTTGAAATCCAGGAACATTGAGTAAACCTAGTGCCTTAATACCAGAGCTGACAAGAGTAATCACTGTAAACCCTCGGGAGTGTTCCTTTGGGACAGCTCAGGCCAATCAGAGTTAATGCCACATCGTGCCTCGAGGGTATTGTGGCATTAAATGGAGAGGTGGTTAGCAGCCGCGCTCCGTCCAGCCGATCAGAAATGTGTCTGTGCACCAAATATTCCATCGTTTCTCTCATAAACATCTCCGTGTGGGTTTCTTTTTTCTTTCCTTTTGCGCTGGTACGACCACATTAAATCTTTCCAGTGTGTCGGCTTAGCCTGAAGTACATTTCCCAGAAGATTAGATGAGGGGAACGAGAGGTGGTCAGAGCAAAGACGCTCCCATATTCTACCGGAGTGAGTCCATGTAGTTTTGTTGACATTACTGTACGACAAGGAGATGCTGTTATATATTTACACACTAGTAACACTGGTTGGGCCCAACGAAGCTTGTCACTGCTGTTGCTGCCTCTGGACCGTCCTGCCTGCCAGAAGCTTCGAAAACAGATTTCCTCTCATCTTACAGGATTCCCATCGTCCCGACGACAGAGTGAACACAAGATGCAGAATGAACACTGGTGTTTGAGCAGAGTCCAAAAAAAACAAGATGGCAAACAGGCAAAGACGACTACAGCTGTTGACAAATTTCTGAGTGGAGCTTCTTCAAAAAAATAAATGACGATGAGCTGCAGTCAAACTCTGGCAGATCATCAGTCTGCCACAACTACGCACAGCCATTAGAGTGAAGTACCGCGCAACGGTACATCCACAGATCAATTATCAAAGGCCAGACGAAGTGAGTTTGATGTTGGACGTTCGGCGCGAACAATCGGCCCGTCTCAAAGATGAAGTTAGAGACATGCTTCTCATCAGCTTCATCCAAGGCGATGGTTTTAGAAGATGGATGGCATTTGTTGAGCCCAAGTTCACAAGTGAGTCTCTCCTTCTCTTTATGTGTGTGTGTGTGTGTGTGTGTGTGTGCGTGTGTGCGTGCGTGTGTGTGTGTGTGCGTGCGTGCGTGCGTGTGTACGTGTGTACGTGTGTACCTGTGGGGTGGTATCGAATAAAAGCCAAATAATTCTGAGTGATTATATGATAGTGCTATTGCTTGAAATGCCCCTCCCACATTCACGTGACATCCCGGGGGGGTCGTCCCGCCCGCAAGTAAAGCTGCAGCAGCAAAGCCCCTGATTATAATGAACTGAGCCAGTCTTGATTTCAGAGCTTAGAAATTCCACTTTTAAAGAGGAAGACGGTGTTATTTCTGCTTTTGAAAGTTTGCACAGGCTGAGTTAAAAGTGGCTTTTAAATCCCACAAAGCGTAGAGTCTCAACTCATCTAAAAAGAGCTTATACTGTACGCTATGCCCAAACTGAGCACGCCGCCGCTCCTCTACGACAGCTTACAGAGAATCTAAAAGAGCTGCAGTTTGGCGCTTTAAAGTTTTCCACTTGATGCCAGGATGAGAGCACTACACATACCGGCAGCCGCCGAGGAATTCTGCCTCCCTGAGTCCTCGCTGTGATTCCAACAGCAGAGTCACCGTAACGCCCTGAAGCTGTATATTTTAATGCAGCTACACTCCTCTCATCATCAGGCAGAATGCACCCTTCACCGTACCGACACTCTGCAGTCACTGAAACTCTTTATTCACTACGAGTTGACGGCGAGGAAAAGCTCCGGTCACTTTGTGATTTTACCACAAACAAAAGGCGCCGCCACTAAACCACCGGCGTGAGACGTCACTGAAGTGTTTGGAGGACCTGCGGACAATAGGATGCCCGCAACTACAGCCGACGGTTGCTATGGAGAGCTGGTGGTTTACAGCCTCGGTAAAAGGCCAAGGGAGTCAAACGCACCAGTTAATCAATGACCACCTCTCTCCGAGCCGGCGGCCGTCAACCACAGACGCACATACCAGAGGAAGATACGGAAACGGTCCGAGAGGAGTACACAGGGTAGGTGGGGGGGGGGGGGGGGGGGGTCAAACCTCGCATTCTCATCATGTGGGAATAAAAGTTGGAAGAAATGACTTGGAAGAAAGTGATCACATGTTTGGAAGCAGTCTGAGATGCCACGTCGGAAGATATGTGGAGACGGCGGTTGTTTCTGGGCAGCGGCTTCACACGCGTGCTTCTGAGGTCATGCTAGGCAGCCAATTCAATCAGGACAGTAAGTAAGGTTGTGCGTTTTAAAACCTGTGAACATACGTTTACTTTCGCAGTAAAACGAGGGCTTTTTGTTGGCGTGGTTTGAAAATACTTTTTTTTTTTTTTATTCCTGATACTGGAGTCTATATTTTTGTCATTAATTTTACGAGGCCCGCGTTACGATAACCACATCAAAGCTGAGAGTTCGACGGTATGTTTTTATGGGCAGATCACGTCAGAAACCTCAGATAGTGTCTGATGTGTCAAATAACTGAATCGTGACTCCAGCGGAGAGCCCGACCAATGTATCCAATTTTATTTTCACAGAAATATCGATATCAGCATATGGCCGACAGGAAAACTTTTCTTTTTACAGAACACAATGCAGAAAAATAAATTAAAAAATGGTGATTTTATATAGTTATTCATCATTATGAAAGTCCCAGTGAAATTTCCTGTTAGTTAGTGCACTGATATCAATCTGGATGGACAAAAACTGTAAAATGTCCCACCTCCATCAAATATTTCTGCTACAAGTGTCAACATCTTTGCTAACCACATAATATAACCAATATAATATATTTAGTTTTTATGAAAAAAATATCAGCCGGTATATTAATACTCTAAAGACCTAGACATGCATGTGATTTATGTAAAAATAATTAATATGTGAGTGATGACAGGGTCAAAACTGTCTTGCAAATTAAAATAAACCTAAACAGAAAAAAGACTTTGAACTCTTTGAAAACTAATTTCCACTCTGGGAACATTTAAACCAGCCCTCCACTTATGCATTCATAATGTTGGGAGACTAACGAGAGATAGATTCAAAAACAGAGCGGTCAAAATTAAAGCAGGTTGAGGTCGAGACATTCTGACTATTAGCCTCTGCGTGTTGTCAAAAATACTGAATCCTAACGTTTTCCATCGTGCAACTGGTTGGTGATCTTTCACCGAGCTCCCTCCAAAACCACAGAAGACACCAGACGGTGTTTTTCTGTGTAGTACTTCCTTGTGGCCAGTCAACCAAAGTCCATGTGTAAAATTAGCAGAGTGGACCTTTAAAAAGCTGCTCACTGCCTCCGCATCAGAGACCAGATGCTTCATCCAGCCGGCTATCAGCTGCTGTCTCCAGTGGACACTTATCACAATAAGGTGTCAGAGGCTGGTTACAGCTCCTCCAAACAGATGTTCACCCCCCCCCTCCCTCATCCCTCCCCACCCACCCACTCCTCCTTTATGTCAGAACAACTACAGCCAGTTCCCCTGCTGTTAAAACATGCTCCCAGAGGCAGATGGCTGCAGGGCGAGTAGATCGACCAATATCCAACCATAATATTCGAACGAACTCCACGTGGTTTAGAGGAAGGCTGAGCGGCCTCATTTGTGTGTGATTTGTATACGACATCAGTTAGTTCATTTCCAAACCTGGATGCATCTGTGCATTCACAGTCATGACAATAGCTCGTATGCAATACTGTGCAGGATTGTATCCCGTCTGCATCCGATTTAAGTGACAGCTGAAGCAAAAAGGAACCAAACTTCTTTGCTTTTAGACTTTTCTGGTGCTTCTATTAGAAACTCAACCATTTTTACACAAGCACACTCCCTGACCAGTCTAGTTTCATTTGTATTTAGTACTTTAATGGAGGAAAGATGGTTAAAAATTGACATTTATCTTGTTAAGACCAATAGTTTTAGGATGTTATAGTGACCTACAGGTCTAAGACGCAATGCAAACACATAAGGTGGCTGTCACTATCATAAAATTGTATTTGACAATTAATAGTCAGTGAAATGATTGCGATTACTGATTTTGTCTTTTTCTGTTCATTTTATGCCACTCTTAATAATCATAGTTTGATAATACACATAATGAAGAGGAAGGGACATTTACTGGCATTGAGAATTGCAACATATTAATACAAATTACTGGCTTTCTAAACAAAAATTGGACAGTGCTGATATTTCATAAATAACAGTGTAAGTATACAAAGCCTGTAACTGAAGTATACAAAGACATTCCTACGCGCACTACACGCTCACGTGCCATTAAATCACAGCAGAAGAAGAAGGGGGCGCCATGAGATGACGTCAGTGGAAAAAAGGTGTAGAAATAGTGATATAAATCTGACATTTCTGTTACTTAATGCAGCTGTTTCTATACGGTGATGCAAAATAACTGCAGTCAGCTCCAATAATCACAATCAGACAGTTATGTGATGACTGTGACAGGCCTAAATATCTGTGTCGAAAATCACTCACTGCTACCTAAACACACACTCAGGAACTGTCTCTGCAGTAAACTGACATCCTCAGATTTGCACAAGAGTAACTTTCACAAATAAAATTGAATCCAATGCACTGTGGGTCAAATAAAAACAAAATGCCAGATTGACAGATTTGGTTTAAAATGTAAACTTACTGTAGTGCATGAGGCGTAAAGCTAATTATTTTTAGCCATTGGGTGTTGGTTGCTCAGATGTGAAGTATGGATGCACTGATCCAATACTTTCAGATCAATGCCGGTTAACACACCGGTTGAGAACTTTGTAGAAAGAGACCCCTGATATAGAAAAATACTCCACAAGTCCAAAATCCTCACTCAAAGTCTCATCAGCATTTGTTACAACAAATACTTGAACATGCAGCCTTGAAAATATTTAGTATTTATCCACAGTCTCATTTAGACACATTGCCTTGACCTCGGTCACAAACTGTGTCAACAACAACATGCAGGAAAACACACACACACACACACACACAGACCCTGCCTATGGGCTCCAGCTGCTGCCAGGCCCCCTTTCTCTCTCCTGATGCCCCTGTTGTCCCTCACACATGTCTGACCTGTGCTCGGGCCCGCTGGGGGCCCATATCACTCTCACAGCAGCCTGATGAGTGTTTGCAGAGGAGGCTTCGCTCTGCCTCATCACATCCTGTCTTTACAACGGGGTCAACACAATGTGTCAGAGATGACAGATGTTGAGGAGCAGCAGAGTAAAAGACTGCACACCTTTTTGGGCCATATGAAGAATGGATCAGCGAGAAGGTCCCGGGTTGGATCAGAAACCTCGGACACACAGAAGCCTCCAAATAAGCGGAATGCACGAAAGGGAGGCTCTATTCTATTCCAGTTCCCAGCCCCGGTTAGGTCACATTGGCATCCAGGAATAGCAGTGTAACAGTAGACAGAGACAGTGAGGTCTGGTCTTGCCAGGCTGGATGGGGGGTATCTGCAGATCTGGCAGACTTGTGTATGTTTATGGTCTATAAACAGAACTCACATGGAGGCCGGGAGAAGTTAGGACTCAGCACGGTGGGACTGAGTGGCTGGAGACAGCAACATCGGAGCAGGTGTTCTGACAAACCAAACTCCTTTAAAAAAATCTGAAAGTTTAAATTATCCTCGGTGTAAAGCAAGCTATGTCCGTGTTAAAGAGTAACCTAAACAGTTTAGTCATGTCTGAAGGCTATTTGTAAAAATTCGGCTTGAATAAAATAATCCTAAACAGCTATCTATGTAATAAAATCTGTTTGTTTGTAATTTGCTAGCACAACTAGTAGCCGCCCACCAGAGTAAACTTGTTTTAGACGACGAATAGAGAATAACAGGCAAGGGCATAATAAAATTAGTTTTTTTAAACAGCTTGAGAAAATAATGGTTCTTGTATGTATGCCGAACAGAATAAAACCTTACACCTTTTAATGGCCATGCAGAATGAATGTTCTACTATAGGTAATTTACCTACATGGACGTAAAATGTCACGTTTGACAGATTTTTAAATGGAGTTTGGCGAGAGAGGTTTTCACTTCGAAAAACTCGAGGGAAAAATGATAGCCAACATATTTTCACATTAGCAACCAGTGTCCACACTCTGCCACCTGGTCTCATAAACTAGCCGAGAAGAAACACTCGGGTCCAGCTGGAGTTCCTCTGTTATTTGCCTCCCCGCAGTCCGTCAGTTTAAAAACACCGTTCAAAACAAACTACAAGCCACAACCACCGACTTTAAAGCAGCGAAAACCTTTAAATCAACACAGTAAAAAAACACAGACCAACTTACTTTAACTCCAATGAATGAAACTCCTCTCTCCCTCCGTTGTTTTCATCGCCTCCGCTCCCTTAAATTAAACCACGTGTTGTCCGTTTCTGCGACTTATTGTGAACAACAGGAGCGTTTATGGTCTCTTTTTTTTTTTTTTTTTTTTTTTTTTTTTGGTTCGGACGCGCTTTTGTTATGATAATCCCAAAATCCCGTAGACTCTTAATATATTCTGCAGATATTTGAAAGTTCACAATGGGGAGCTGTCTGCTTGCCCACTTGTTAAAACACGCGTTCATCCACTGATGCGTTGGTATATCACAGTTCATTGAAAGCAGTGCGGGACGTTACAGTCGTTGTTAATCTCTGTCCATTGTCTCCTTTCCCCCCTCCACGCCGGCGGCGTAGTAAAGACGCGATCTCCTGGAAGAAACAGCTGGCTCCCAGTCATCTCTCAGCCCGCAGAGAGAGTCGGGGCTGTCAGGGAGCAGGGAGCGGAGAGGAGGAGGAGGAGGAGGAGCAGGAAGAAGAAAAGAAGGTGGAGATCCTGAGTCAGAGCTGTGCAATAAGAGAGAGAGAGGGAGGGCATGGAAAGGGGGGGCTTACACACCACTGGGGGACACAATAGGAGAATTTATCTGATCAATAACACTGCTTTATTGATTATGTTAATGTCGGACTGTGGCATGAATGTATTGTTTTGGCAGCATCCACTATAGTTTATGCCAATAAAGCATATTTTAATTTGAAAGAGAGCCAAAGGGAGAGAGCATGCAGAGGTGGGCCTCTCCCTCATATCTTACCGTGATCACTGTATAAAAGAACAAAGGTTGAAGCCTTAATTATACCAGACAGTTATAATAAGCCATAAAAACACACACTGAAGGGAGCATTCATGATAAAAGCTCCCTGGAGACATGTCGGCCTCTGCACTAAACATTATGGTGTGTGTGTGTGTGTGTGTGTGTGTGTGTGTGTGTGTGTGTGTGTGTGTGTGTGTGTGTGTGTGTGTGTGTGTGTGTGTGTGTGGCATCAGATTGTGTAATTTGTCTGACCCACTGACCTCATATAAAGCCAATGTAATCGGCACATACTGTGATATCGAGGTGAAAGAAGTCCTCAGATCCAAAACAGAAATATTCATCGGTGGAAAGGGAATTAAGTAGAAGACTGCGAACCGAGTGCACAAAGGATTGTTGCAAGAAACTTGGCAAAGAATGAAACTATGAAAAATAACAAGCAATCAAACGAAGTGTATCAAGTTCACAGCTGAAGAGGGACTCCAGTGATTTAATATTAGACTCTGATGACATTAGGGGACTTATGAATTTTACAAAAACAGTCATGATTGAAGGTGTAGGGTTTCTGAAGACAATCATTACATTTATATAAAAGAAAATACACTATGGGCCATAAAAACAATATTAATCACAAAATATTGGTGAAACAAGGCCTCTAGTGAATAAATTTCAACTGCACTTTTCTGACCCTCCCATAGTCAGGATTTAAAATAGGTTTATTCCATTCATTTAGCTTAGATGCTTTGATAAAAACTCTTGGGTGCGGCGCCAGATAGTTTTAATTTTAGGAAAAACCCTGACATCACAGTGACATCATCACAGGCTGAGAAAGCCCCCTTATGACTCGGAGAGTGAATAAGATGTGTGATAGTGGTGGAATTTAAACTTATTTTAATTGCTCAAAAAATGACAGTTTTACGTTAACTTCATGCTCAGTGCGTCATGCTGTATATGGCAGATATATTATAATTAATATAATCTACCAGTCATGTTTACAGAGATGTTTAATCTTGTCCTGCTGATGTTGGTGCAGATTGGTTGAATCAAGCCAACCGACCTTCATCCATTTCAAATAGCAGCTCATCGCGCTTTGAACAAACTGGCTTAGTTTTTACATGCCCTCTCATTGTCGGGATTTCCCTCCATTGCCTCTTCTCATTTATTTTGTAAATCCAAGAGGATTACCTCCAAACCCCTTGTTGAGTGTGTTTTCATTCTGCAACAACACCAACTTGTTGCTGCTTGATTTTGTATTGACTGACAAGCCAATCGCAGGATGCAGACTTTGTTTACTACCAAGTGAAAGGTGAAGCCAAAACAGATGGCATTAAATTCCACACGGGAGTGTCTAGTCAGAGGCTCTGATGCATCCTCTGGTCATATACAGTACTTCTCCTGTCTTGTAGTGGATATTTAAGTGTTGCGTAATGCATGACTCATGGGAGTGGTAAGTAACCAATAAAGTCTGATCTGCTTCCTGCTTTAAAATTTGATCTGTCTCAGCAGCATTAACACAGAAGGAGGAGATACCGAAGTAGCTGAACGAATCCTTTCACACTTCATCTCTTCCCACTGTATGTTACTCCCCCAGGGCCCGGACAGTGAACTCTGCTTTACCCTCCTTTTTTCAACCTGAAACCCTCTCTGGGGCTGAGGCAGGTTCGGTCTGTTGTAGAGGGGGCAGTATAAATAGCCCTGTGTCCCCACTCAGGTTACTTTGCTAGAGTCCAGGTTAAAATACCAACACACACAGGGACACACACACGTTCTTCATACATCACAAAGTCGTGCTGGATTCTGTTGAGCATTTTAAAGAATATTTGCACTTTCAGCATTTTTCATTTCATTTCATTTTCTCAGAAACAGCACCACAGTGTGAGATTACACAGCAGCGCAGAGGGAAGTTCACATCCTGTGAGTAACGATGAGTTGCGTCGCTTTAACCCCTCTCATAACACACTGCACTGAGGTAAAACTGCATGAATGACTGACATGAAAGAGTCCCACACTTTACAGTTTTACTTCCTCTAATTTGCTTCAGTGGCAAATTGAGGAAGATTACAGTGGAATGCAATCTTGCAAAATACACCTGTTTGTGAGTTTAAATCACAAAGTAGGACTGCATACCACACAAATACACAGATCAAACATCTGTCTCCCTCTAACTTTTTATTTTGTTTCCAGGTGTTTGATTACATTTTACAGTCCTGAACAGTTTAGGAAGAAGAAAACATGGTATAATGGAGAAAGGTTTTGTTCCATCTTCAACTATGATGGAATTAATATTAAAGTTCTGGCTGTCAGTCAGTTATTAAAAAAAAATTTCTTGGTTAAGTGTGAAGATACGAAGATGTACCGTAGACTTAATTGCTGGAGATTTTTTTTCATATTTGTCCAGAGGATTGGAGTTCAAAACAAAGGTGATTATTAAAGTCATCATCCAAATCCTGATGAATCCAATAGTAAGATATCTACACTGGTTCAGCAGCAGCTCAGCACCTAATGCACATTCAGGTGTGGAGATATTTTTCTCAAAAAATAAAACATTATAATTACCAGTGGAGGAGGAATTGTTTTAAAGTGATAAAATGAAAAATTCTTATTTACAAATACAAGTTTTCCATTCAGCATCCTCTGTTTAGAGTTTTTATATTTATCAATATTATATTTGTGGACTATTATTAATCATTCATTAACATGAAAGCAGAATCCCAATGTTGTCTAGGTGGAACCAAAACAAATATAAAGTTGGATATTTTAATGTAGAAGGCGTATTCTGTAAACTGATCAAATGTTTTATGTTGAAATGAAAGTCTTTATCTCCAAAGTAAATTATGTTTCCGGCAGTGAAATAAATGTAGCAGAGAAAACAATACGATACAAAATAGAAATAGAAATTAAAACTGCAAGCAGTGACATGCGGGCCCTCGCACGCTGCACGTCGGGGATCCAGCAGGTCGGGCCGCCGGCTCCCCAACGTGCAGCACGCGAGGGTCCGCATATTCTCGCTTGCAGTTTTCATTTTTTTCTCGATCAAGTTCCTTATTCTTCTTAAAAAAAAAACACGTGCAAAGTTTCGTGAGGTTTGGAGCATCGTTTGACCTTAAACATCAACTTCCTGTGTCACGGCAAAACATCAAACTTAGCTGCATCGCCCTGGTTATACTATATAATATATAATATATACTATATACTATATACAAAAATTACTTTTGGGTCACATGCTGTCTTTTTTTTATCACTTTTTGGATAAAATGCTATAGTATGACTTTTTTTTTTTTTATCAATTTTTAGAGTAAGACCTTTTTCTGAACTGACTGGCAACTTCTGAGCAGTTGCCTCAGTGAGAAGTAACTGGGTTCAATCCCCACTTGAGGCATCTGCTCTAACCACTGCACCACTGGGTCATGTTGTCCAAATTATGGAAACAAAGTTTCCATATATATATATAGCATGTTGTCCGAAATATGATTAAAAAAAAGTTATACTATAGCATTAAAATATATTAATGGAATTTTGAAGGATAAAGTTTGTGGTAGTTCGGACCAAAATCAAAAGAAGATTTAGCCACACTGTTTATTTGTTGTTATTTGAGCTTTTGTTGTGCTTTGGTTTGACATTAGTATGTCTGCATTTACAGCACAAACCTGAACAGCTTACCCTTAGGGGAATCACCCTCCGTGAACTGTGTGGATTACCTTGGGCGGGACTTTAACCCATATCCCCATTAAGTTGTTTCCAGTGCTAAAGCAGTGTCGTAGACCACTGTACTATCTTCAGCACTGAAGAAAAAGTCACGGTGGAGAAAGAGTTTCACAGAGTTCACTCAGAGCTTTCCAGTGACTCAACCAGCAGTCTGGTTAACTCAACAGGTAAAAGATTCTACTTCACCAAGGTTGCTATTATTGGTTCAGATTCTACCTTGGTCTGTTGATGGTGATTAAACTTTTAGTGAAGTTGAAACGTTTGGAGAAATTGAAAATCTTTGGCATACACTACACATAACAGGAAGATATTTAATATAACTGCAGACCCCCTTGAAAACATGTATATCTACTATCTAAAGAATGTCTGTGGCAATTTTGGTCACATTTGAATGAATATTTGTGGATGGTGGAGTTATAGGTTGCAGTGAACCAAAGATTTGCCACAATGCAGCCCATCTCCTGGGAAGATTGGTGGTGCAGTGGTTAGCACTGTTGCCTTGCAGCAAGAAGGTTTGTGGCTCAAACCCCTCCTTTGCCATGACTTTAAAAAAAAAATCATACTATATCATGTCATCCAAATTATAAAAAATAAATCATACTATAGCAAAAGTAATTTTTGGGTCACTTTTTGGACGACATGCCACAAGCACACCGATCGACGAAAAAAAAATCATTTTGATAATTTTTAATTCCAAACATGTTAAGAGTGCACAGACTAAATTTCAAGTTGGTCCGACAAAATCTGTAGGAGGAGTTTGTTAAAGTACAACATGTGTGAATCGCCAAAAATGGCAACTAAATTAAAAATGGCAGACTTCATGTTGAGTTGACATAATGGTGCATTGGAACTTTTTTGTACATCTCGGTGTGATACACATGTCCACCGAATTTCGTACATGTAGGTAAATGTAGCCGCTGGGGCATCTCTTTAGGGGGCACTAGTGAGCCATTAGGCCACGCAGGGAGAGACGTTCATGAGTTTTTGAATGTGATAAAGCCTCCAAAAAATTCAGTTGTTTACGGAGAATAATGATAACGTGGAATAATAATTCCTTGAAGAACAATAGAGCTATCGCACCATCGGTGCTCGGGCCCTAAAAATGAAATAGAAATACTCAAGTAAAGTTCAAATACATCAAAACTGTACTGAAGTACAGGATGTGAGTGATGCTCTTATTTCCTGCAGATACTGAAAGTGTGAAAGTATCACATGCAGCATCACATTTGTCCTTCAGCTCTGACATGTTGTAAAAGATGGAGCAGGTCAAGTTTTGTTCCAGTAAGTCTGGAGGGAATTAATGTAACGTACATATTCTACTTCATGTTTGTCGTCTGGTCCGTTTGTAAGATTTTCTAAATTGCTTGTTGGCCTCTAACCTCAGAGATTGGTCACATTATATATATATATATATATTATACACTGCATATAAAAGTGGACGTAGCTTCCAGGTCTGAAAAATGAGGACGATGCAGAACCACTTTAAGCTGCAATACCACCGAGTGCCACTAGGGGTTGGCTCCAAAAAGCCTCCAGCTCCATAGACTCCCATTCAACTAGTCTCATAAAATTCTCAGTCAATAAAATTTCTCCACGAGGTATCTCGGTTTTTCTAGCTAAAGTCGCTCCTTCTTATTCGTTTTCTGGCCGTCCATCTGAAAATAATCCTGTGTTGTTGGTCGACAGATGAGCTCGTGGAGGAGTCCAGTCAACCTTTGTCCTCAGCTTCCACACTTGCTTTCTATTCGAACAACCCTTTACCATTAAAATGCCAATGCCCGGAGGTAATGTTTGAAAAATTCTCCACTGAGTCCAATCTAAGCTCCACCACGGCTGCAGCAGATTGAAAATCAATTCATCTCTCCCCCGGTTTCTTCAATATCTACATGCCTGCGCACAGCACAGCTCACTCTGTTAACTCCTTAACACAGGAACCTCAGGCTTCTCTTCAATCAATGCCTATTTAAAAGCACAGGCAGTGCATTTTATTGAATGGACCTGCTGCCTCTTACGCTGCACTTTCATTGACCAGGCAGGGATCGATCTTCGGCTTACAATAACTGGAATCATGCGCATCAGCAGGATGAAGAATTTACAGCTTAAAGAGAAACTGTGGATCCTTTGGTTTCCCCGTAACATTTCTTCTTCATGAAGAAGATGAGCTCTACTTAAAAACAGAAAGCATCTGAAGCAGCAGAGTGTTTCCTGGGACGGAGCTGATTCCTACCTTGTGACAGGCGGGTGGGCTGTTTCAACTGCAGACCGTCAACAGAACAAAGGTTCCCACAGGGGTGCAGTGTGATGACCCCCAACCTGTTCTCTATGAAGCAGTGCTGGGCTGCCACCCCGGGGCCCTGGATGCTGATGTCCATGGGACCGTGGCCCAGAGTGGTACGGCCTAAAGAGAGGAAGAAGTATTACTCAAATCTGATGCAGTAAGTGTGGTCTGAATTTAATACCATGCAGAGATAATATCCTGTATATACAGCATATAATGTGAAGTCGATCAGTACTGATGGTTACTGCGATCTTTTAAAACTGCTTAAATGGCAGACTAAAAGTAATCCTACGTGAGTTGTTTATAATTAAACTTTATTATATTCATTAGTTGAATCAGGTACGGACCCTGGAATATTTGTTGGCAGGTCTATTATAACGATAATTCGTTGCAGTAGCAGTAAGTCTAGATATTTAGACAATTAAGTAAAAAAAATAAAGCGAAAAGAGCTGACATTTAGATTTTTCATTGTTGGGAAACTTAGTGGGCGGCACAATGGAGCAATGGTTAGCATTGTTGCCTCACAGCTAAAAGATTCCAGGATCAAATCCAGGCCCAGGCCTTTCTGTGTGGAGTTTGCATGTTCTCCCTGTGCCGATGTGGGTTCTCTCCAGGTACTCCAGCTTCTTATATGTATAATATGTAAACTACTTTAAATGATTCCATTATAGACACCGGCCACTTTTTGTTCATTACAAACTTCACTACAGAATGTAGAGTATTGTGTTTAACTACCATATCTTTGACTGTTCCTATAGCATGTTTCAGCACTAGATTACCTGAACAATGCTACGAAGGTAAAACACTGTAGGCTAATAACGAAATCTGGTCAAAGTTTGGCCAGAATCTGACTTTGGACTTATTTTACCAGAAAAAATATTTTACAATCAAATGTTGAATATTAGGGAAGAAAAAAAGGGTCGACATTTTATATAAAACTGATAAAAACCAAATTGTAGTGACTGAAGTGACTAGTGGAAGCCAGATGGTGGTATTTAATAATAACTCTCTCACATTTGACTCTTTTCTGGGATTAGAAAATGTCTTTTTATGATCAGGAATGAAGTTTGTATAACATGAATAATACAACAGCAAAATATTGCATCATAGTCCAGATAAAAGACAACTAGACTAGTTAGCCAAGTAGCAGTATTGTCGTCTCTGCAGCGTCTGACTCCAGTACAACTCACATGATATGATGTGGCTTCTGTCTCCGTACCGTATTTTTCAATGTGTTTAATTAAAGATTAATTTGACTAAACTACCTCATCAATTCAATGCAAAGAACTGATGAAGAAACAAGAAATGTATGTTTTATTTGTACATATCCTGCTGTCCAAACACAGTATGTATACGCAGGCCTCAGGTTTCACATGAGGCCTGGTGTGCTGTGTCGATGTTAAAGTCTCACCCTCAGGGAGGGGCAGCAGGGTGATGGCGGTGCTCAGCCTCCCGCTGCCCAGGCTGACCAGGTGGGGGCGCTCTGCTTGGAACTTCAGCCCCTTTCCAGTCTCGATCAGGTCCAGCGGGGTGCTCTGTAGAGAGAGTCAGATATCGGTACTTGTGTATTATGTTTGTGTAAGCCTTTTCTTTTTGTCAGAGAAAATGTTATGTTGTATGGTCAGTATTACAGAAGAAGATTTTGGTCGGCTTGTGTGGAACACAGTTCATTACATAGCGTCAACCAGCAGTGACGTCACCCGTTAGTTTGTGAACGGCCGGTATGAAGACGAGAGTTTGGATTTTGGTCGGCGTCATGTTGCTAGTTCAGAGTGGTTTGGAGCAGGAAGTGATCATATTTGGACAAGCTGGGGCGCTTGCTCCCCCCCAGCTTGTCCAAATATGGTCACTTCTTGTCCCGCTTGGGGGATCTGACTCTATCTGATTGGAAACACAGCGATACCACGTCCCGCCCACCGATAGCCGTAACCTGAATGCACCAGAGGCCTGTCAATCAAACAGACACGCCCACCAAAAGACGGCTTTTTGAAGCTTATTTTCTAATTAATGACGGATTATTTTCAGATGGACGGCCAGAAAACTAATAAGAAGGAGCGGTTTGAGCTGACAACACTGAAATAACTCATGGAGAAATTTTATTGACTGAGAAATTTACGAGACTAGTTGAATGGGAGTCGATGGAGTCGGAGGCTTTTTGAGCCAACCTTTAGTGGCACCTGGTGGTATTACATCTTAAGGCTCTTCTGCACTGGCCTCATTTTTCAGACCCAGAAGCTACCTCCCCATTTATATACAGTCAATGCTCATATGCAAACTGTTATTATCACTATTAGATTGTAGTTATTGTCACTTTTCCAATGCAACTCAGAACAAACTGCATTTTAGTTTTTTTAATGTTTTGGTTCCAAACAACGATTATAAACGGAAGTTATAACATAATTCACATTCATTCATTCACATCCTCTGTCTCGACTTGAACAGCTACGTCTGTATGTAAGATGGCTGTGTTGTGAATGGGACCGAACAGGAGCTCATTTCCTGTCCATTAGCTGGACTAATTGGTTGTGCGTGACACAATAATAGTGAATACGTAGCATCGCAGTGGGAGTCACAGAGGAGACACGATGCTCTGCTTTCTGTGGAGTTTTACAGCTTCACTAATGCATCAGAGCCACGGAAGCAGTTCCGCCTCCAGTCTGAGAGGAAGAGGTGTCTCCACTCTACGGGAGGCTGTTTACAGTGAGTGTGTGTGTGTGTGTGTGTGTGTGTGTGTGTGTGTGTGTGTGTGTGTGTGTGTGTGTGGGTCTTTCTTCTCGTAGCTCTGCCTAAAGCACCACCATGTACTCAGGGCACAGTGAGAGGAGGAGGAGGAGGAGGAGGAGGAGGAGGAAAAGGAGGAGGAGGAGGGGGGAGGGAGGGCGGGTACGTCGCCATAGCAACAGCACTCCGCAATTAAGAAACACGAAGCCCCTAAAGGGCGCTCAGCGAGCTAACTTGTGATGAGCACTTTCCAGGGCAGCGAGGCCTGAACATAGAGTCATTTCTGCATTTTAGTAATCTTCTTATTGTTGAGTTACTCCCACCACCGAGCAATGAGCTCTGACTGGCCTGCAGTGAAATGTTGTGTTGTGTTTGACGTCATGGGATAAATGAGTTTTCCTGTTTAGTAACGTCTGGTATTAAAAATGCACAACAGCAGGACACTGCAGCTAAGGCAGCAAAATGGAATCAATGTCATTTATTTTGTTATTTACATCTGTGCTTTTGACATAAAACAGCCTTCATGAAAAAGGCCGATGATGTTGAACTTACTGTTTCCCAAACTTTTTAAACTTGTGACTCTTTAAAGGGAAACACGATGTCTGTTCATGACTTGATGTTAAAAAGAGTACCAACGTTATTGTCACAATTACTTCCTAGGCTGCGCAAACACACACGCAAAGAAAAGACAGCTAATCTTAACTTACATCTAAACTGAAGTTAACACCAGACGAGTTCTGTTGAAGTGGCAGGGCTACTTTTAGCAGGGGGTTTTAGTCTGGTGGTTTTTTTTTTTTTTTTGGGTTAAGTTTGGCTTTTAAAGCGAGGAGAAGATTCACATTTTATAGAATTATTATAAAATATTCAGATTCAAAGGTTTTTCTTTGTTTTTTACTTTTTTGAACAAAACTTAAGACATCCAAACTATGAAAGAACACTTATGGAATTATGCAAACCAAAAGGTTAAAGGACAACCTGCTTTATTTCATCCTGTTATTCTAGTGGGTGAATATGAGTAACTTAGTGCATTTACTCATACTTATTTAGATGTAGTTTACTAAAGTATTTCCTTGTTATGGAAATAAGAAGGCAAATGTTGTACTTTGTGCACGACATTTAATCTAAACCTGAAGTTCAATGTTTTGCAGATTTGCAGTTATTAATATGAAATATAAATCAACTACTAAATTATGCTGTTTTATTATAGATTAGCCCACCCGGCAGTATATAAAGTGCTCTCCCTGCCACATTAAAGTGATGTCCAAAGTCTCTTTTAACTGCTCACTACTGAGTGAACTAGTCGTGTTGATTTCATGTGGAGTGGTGCATGTGTGAAAGAGGGGATGACACAGCAAATTTAAAGATCAGACAAAGTGGATCCTTTTGTAAATGATGCATCAGTAGAAAATCTGAGTTTTACAGTACTGTGTCTGGACTCCACGAGTCACAAAACAGCAAAGTGCTCTCACATCACAGCAAAAGATTTTCCACTTCTGTGTCTTTTAGTGTTGACAGACAATGACTGGAGTTGTTTCTACAGAGCTGATGAGGCCGTGTGCCAGCTGAGGTGTTAAATGAACTCTGATGGCCGTGGAGTCATTCACTGGCATGGATTTGCATTTTAAAAACCTGCTGGGACTGCGTCTTTTTATCCAACCGTTGTGTTTTATTTACAAACCTGGACGCGATCATTGACTCGGCCCCTCTGCTGGTTAGCTAGCCGCGTGGATCCTAATAGGATTATGTGATTGTGGTGGTCTGTCGGTGGAGTGGGGTCAGGAGGCCTAAGAGGATTGCTGAGATAGAGACTGGGCTTGCTTGGGAGGCGCTGGGAGAGCTGGGACGACTAGGGGAGGTGCCGGTGGAGCCGACGCTGCAGGATTCCTGCTGGTTTATCTGCTGTGTGCTGCTGCTCCCACGTGGTGCACTCAGCAACGGCCTGCTCCCTCTGCACACAGGCTGCACATGCAGAGGAGGACTGGAATGCACTCTAATGCACATATCCATGCAGGATACCGATTACATATTTATCACTGTAAATTAAAATGTATTATTTTTGATAGGTGCAAATTCTGTGCTGACAGACACTTATTTGTATATTGTTCATTTCCTCTGGCCTCTCTAATGCCGTGCGTCATTTCTTTGTTTACTTCTCTTTGTTTAACATATTTATTTTCTTTAATAAATGAGATTTGAAGATGTTTCTGAACAAAACTCTCCATTTGCTTCTTAAAAAGTGAAGAATTAAAGTCTATACAAAAGACAGGAAAATAAAATGGCAGATGAGTTGAAAAATAACACAAATATGAAGACTTATCGCTGGAACAAAACCTCACAATCACAGAGCCTCCAGTAGAGTGAACAACATGGATAATAAAATAAACTGTGTGGGACAGCAGATATGAAAAACATTTTCTATTAAATGTTTTTTCAATTACATTTGTTCGAGGTCTGACACTGGCAGGAGCTCCATAAAAAAATGCCAACGCATACAGAAATATTGTGCTTGGACACATATCAGATGTGCACACATAATCAAATACAAATTCTGTGGGTCTGCTGGTTGGACATTTTTTTCATTTGCTTTCCTTGTTCCTTCTTTTTTAAGCTGCGCTGGGTTGTTTATGCATTTAGTTTTGCTGATGTTCGATTTGTAGATCTAAAAATTTGACTTTTAAGACCACCAAAGTTTGGTTATTTAATTTTAAAGGAAAACTTCCCATTAATGTGTAGAGCCGTGGGTCAAGCTAACGTTGCACTCTCCTCCACCGTTGGAGAGATTTGAATATTTAGGACAACAAGCTGCCCCGCTGGTTTGTTTACATGTGTGAGGCTACAGATAGCGTTCTACTAAATGCTCGTTTTCGATAAAGAGGTTGTAGCAAACGAGATATCCTGCAGATAAAATCAAATTTTACTTGTTGTAACAGCTTTTATTGGCCATATGGAGAGCTGACTGCTCAGTCAAATACGCCAAGTTGAAATAAATCAGATTTATCCTTTAAGATGAGGTGATAATCTCTGAGACATGTGCTTTTGCTTCGTCAGATACAGTATGTGAAGACAGCAGTCCAACTGTTTAAAACAGGTTCATTTTCATTCATGAACTGCCAGGTTTTTTTTCTCACATATACAAACATTATGTGTCAGATTGCTGATTGTTTTGGTAGGCAGCAATGGGAAATCATTTTCTGTCCATGATAAACATTTAGAGTTTAATTTTCAATCATATTTTCAAAGCCTCTTCTAAAATGGAGTCAACCTACACATAAATTCCTCCAAATTTGTGATACTTATTTAAATTCCTGTTTTCTTTTGAGTATCTGCGGCAGCGTCCCAACTCCCCTGCAGGAAACATTAAAGTTTAATCTCAACTTGTTTTATCTTCCATTTCTTGCTCCTTCTAACTCGCATGCAAGCATGCATGCACAGGAAAAAAAAAACAGAACACACACATAAACACACACACAACACAAACACACACATACACACACAGCTTAATGCCTGATAGGATTGTCAGACCCAGCAGGGGGGAAACACAGACATCCAATCTCCGGGTTGGTCTAATTACTGGCTCTGGTTGGAGATTTCCGCTTTACAACTCACTGACATATGCCGTGAGGACACGTCCAGCTGCTCTGCTTCTGCCTCGACCTGCTGCCTCTTCACACGGTGACATGTTGGCCTTCAACTCTATTTTTCATGCGTGGACAGCCAGAAATGTGTCAGAGCGGGCAATGTGGTGACATTTAACTTCAATGGATACACTTATCAGAAGAAGAGAGCGCTTACTGTGTGTGTGTGTGTGTGTGTGTGTGTGTGTGTGTGTGTGTGTGTGTGTGTGTGTGTGTGTGTGTGTGTGTGTGTGTGTGTGTGTGTGTGTGTGTGTGTGTGAACTGGAAACATGTAACAGAAGTGGTACACTGATGACATATGACAAGCTTTTTCTGTGAAGGCTGCCAAGTTTTGAACAATGAAGTCCTGATCTGAATCCTCTGGCTGACTTTTTTCCTCCTCTGTTGTCTCCTTCTTCAGACACTCACAAACACACACACACTCACAAACACACACACAAACACACACACACACACACACACACACACACACACACACACACACACACACACACACACACACACACACACACAAAAGCACACACTCACCTGCAACACCTGGTGAGTCTGCCGTCCACACTCAGGCATGTTCCTGTTCAGGCGGTCCATGTCCACTGAGGTGTCCACGGCTCCCTGAGATACATGAAGGTCCTGAAAGAGGAAATGACATCAGTGAGAAAATGAGGATTAAAAGTCACAGGTGACCTCATTTCCGAAGCACAACACAAATCAGATTCTTGTGTATTTTGTCTCCTTGTGGTCGTCCTCTGACATCTGAATGAAGTGGAAACTCTTTCAAAACATCCCAAACGCACACTTTGTTCACAATAATCCAAGAAAGTCAAACCATATTTGGTGGGCTTCCCCTTCTTCACTCGACTTAATGCGTCAAAGTGTGATTCATGCTGTCAGCATGTACACACATACACACACACACACACACACACACACACACACACACACACACACACACACACACACACACACACACACACACACACACACACACAACACACAACAGATGGTAGACAGTGTTTTGGGGAAGAAACACAGACACACACATTTAAATCTCTTGGTAGTCTTTGGCTGCTCTCATTTCACAGTCTCTATGAAAACACACACAAACACTGTGCACAAATCCAACCAACGCTTCTGTCCTTACTCAATCAGTTTGGGGTATTTCCATCAAGTCAGCACAGAACAAATGGCTATAAGTGTCTATATTAGTATATGTGTTAAGTAGCCACAGTCGGTAGAAGTGTGAGTGCATGTGAGACAACACTTCTGCAGTCATTATGTGAGATGTGAGAAGCCTGTGGTTGTGAGGAAGCACAGAAAACCGCACGGGAAAGGTTAGAAAACACATAATTATCCCAATCACAGGGAATCCGAGCGTACCCGGAGTCGTTTGTATGCCTAAAATGTTGTGCAGCAGGGGTGGAAAATACGGTTCTGATGTACTCTGCCCGCAGGATAACAAAACATTGCTGCAATATCATCATATTTGCTCTCCTGACAGACCCGTGAAATGATATTCAGCGGAGTCAGCCTCCAGCAAGCCTCAAACAGTAAATCACAAAACAGCCAGAAAATAAAAATAAATGTTTTAAAAACTCCATCTGCAAAACGCTTTTCTGCAAGCGAAAAGCTCTCGTCTGAACCAGAAGAAACAGTTTTCCCTTTCAGGTTTCATGCTGTTTCTCTGATGAGTTTTAAACTATTTCTAAATGTAACTTATATATTCATTACCTTTGTCCAGTTGTCCAGCAAGTGCATCGCTTCCATTGCAAAGAGCTGCTCCAGGCTACCTGACCGACTAAATCCTACCAGTGTGAACTTGATTGAGCAGGACGCCTCTGAGACCACCGAGTGGATCCAGAACAATTTCTTCAACGCTGCTGCTTTCTATGAAACAAAGATTGTGTGTTTGTCTTTTGTTTAAAGCTACCGGTGCAGTACCATCCAAAAACTCGCATTCAGGAGGTCAGACCTGTTGCTGCTTGCTCCACTAAACTAAGACCTACATTCCTGACTGGCAGCACCACAAGCCACAGATAACAAGGAGGCGTGTGTGTGTGTGTGTGTGTGTGTGTGTGTGTGTGTGTGTGTGTGTGTGTGTGTGTGTGTGTGTGTGTGTGTGTGTGTGTGTGTGTGTGTTTTAGCAGTAATAAGAAGAGAGGAGAAGAAAAGAGGAAGAGGAAGAGGAAGAGGAGAGAGTGATGAGTGATGTGATTCGATGAAAATAAAGTTTTGAACGTGTTGAATCAGGAGAGGAGGAGCAGTGTAACCATGCACACTGTAAAGGTACCACAACTCCTGACTGAACAAGTCACTATGAATAAACCATGAATAATATAATACAGATGATCAGTCGGCCTTCAGCGGGAAAATATCTGCAGCGTGCGTTTGACTGATTTATTTCCTAAATAAATATAAGAATAGTTAAAAAGGATAAAAGCTTCTGTATTACCCTGCAGACTCAAACTTTTATACAGTAATGTGTAATTACATGCGTCATATTAGAACAGAAAAATCTTAAAGTTCTCGAAATTAAATGACAAAATACATACATTTTCAGATCTGATTCCTCTATCAGGATGAAAGTACATCGCGTCTATATCTATCTCTATATTCTCTATATATCACTGTTCAATAGTACAAACATTTTAAGAGGCTGTAGATTATGTTTGGTCATATTTAGGGACAAAAACAAAGGAAAGAGGTTAAAATTGTTGCCATGTTGAGGTTAAGGAATCTTCGTCGTCATGGTTACAATAATAAACACTTGATATGATGATAATCCTCATCATTATTGACCCACGTCTCCGCCCCAACCTCCTCCTTACATGGAAATGATCATGTTCTAATGCCATCACGTCAATCGCTCCATTGTTTGCATCATAATTATAAACAATATAATAATTAATACAGCCGGTGGAGGGCACTGTCACTCAAATGTTAACAAATGTTGTTTTTGAGTTATTGAACATCTGCTGCTCGTTCTTCTTTAAAGGACAGAATCAAACCTGAGACTTAAAGAGACATTGGTACCAGAAGTTTATATATATATTTATATTTAGATATTTAGTTATATATATAATGTTACATCTGCAATATTTTTTGTATGGTCGTTGGAGGCATCTAAACCTCGAGGCTATAAGGTTTTAGGGTCTTCCAAATTTGTATCTCCTTCAGTGAAGCACTACAGATATGGTGAAAAATACAGCGTTCCCTTTTTGTCTTAAATGAGATACAAAAACAGGTAATTTAATTTAAGAAAATGTGCTCAATTATTACTCAAACCGGGAAAAGTAGTGCACAGAGACTTTCTGCTGTTGGTTAATACACATTTGGCACTCTGTGGAGGGGATTCCCAGTTTTTTCAAAGCTCTTCAAACACCTGTGGAAAGATATGGGTTGTTATTTATTATGTATTCTGACAATAATTCCATGTTTGCTGTTGAACTTTAAATTTTTCTACACTAGAATTAAACGCCCGTGTTGCTCCGAGTATGTGTTTGTTCCCACCACATCAAAGCCTGTTTCTCTCAGACTGTGGTGAGACAACAGCAGCTTTTCTTTCTTCAGATCCAGAAAATCTCAGCGGACACAAAGAACTCTCCATCTCTCTATTTTCTCCCCCCCTCCCTCCCACCTCACCCCATCCCTCTCTGCCTCTCATGCCAGGGCAGAAAGGCTGGCATTGTTTTCTGTTCAGCGGGCATGGATCTCTGCTCACACATGAGAGAATCTGTTCCTTTTGATGGGGCTGTGAGAGTGAAGGAGGGAGGCTCATCATTTAGTTGGAATGCAAAAATGTCAAAGCGGGGAGGAGGTTGGACAACTCCAGAATAACAATGTAAGAAGGGATGAATGAAATCGATGATAGTAGGAGTGGAAAAAGGTGAAATGCAACAAACCCAGAAAGAGTATTATCAAGGAATGTTAAGTTTTTAACTTAAATAGTTCATCCTCTGGGGAGCGGGATTGTCAGTCCAGTTACTTTGTCATAGACCAGAGCTGTGTTCCACATGTTGTACTTGTGTACTAACTATTTTGAGTGCATCAGTGTGTTCACACTGTCAAGTACAGAAACATGCAGTTCACTACAAGTACCAGGATGATGCACTCAAAACAGCCCAAAATAGAAGAGTGAAACTCTGGACACTTTTCACCCTAAACAGTCACCATCTTGGCTCCGTATAGGAAGGGGGCGGGGCCAACAACATAAAGAATTTTCAAATTAAGGCATCTGAAGAAGTTCAAAAGTCTGCTGTTAGACAGAAACCATCAGTGTGTTTATTGAGTGTGTTACACAGAGGGACAACACATGTTGATTTCTGGCTAAAACAATTAAAGCTGCAGATATTTTGGCGAGTGATGTGTTCACATGCTGAGGTTATTTCCTGTAGTGTGTGATTTGAAACAACACTCCTATGTCAAAACTCCTACCCTACACAAGTACAAGTCCTGACATGTAAGAGCACTATTTGTTAGTGTAGTACAGGAAGTATGTCATTTGGAACACAGCACTGGATCAAGAAAGAAACTTGGCATGATGGTTGCACCAGATTCGCCAGCATCATTAAGAACTATGTTGCCTAAGAGTTGTATCTTTCTCTCGAGATCAAAGTGATTGTAAAGTCTTAGACCGAGCTCCACTTGACATTGATCCTTGGACTGGATCACAAACAGCGGTCCAGCAGTCCAGGCTGTTGTCCAGCAGTTGTCGGTCCTCTGGGACAAACAAACGGATGGTTTCCGCAGGCTTCTCAGGAAATGCAGAGATAATCAGGAATGTGAACACAAAGAAAAAGATTGGTTACTCCATACTGGTCTGAGGAGAGCATCCATCCACTGGTCCTTCAACATAGTTCAGTCTCATATGTTGTACATGTTTACATACTGCTCAGCAAAAAAAATGTATGTCCGTCATGGGGTTTCTGAAGCCACGTCCATTTTTATATGTAGTCTCTGGGAAAAAAATAATGTAAAAGTTGGTTTTACAGCTCCACGCGTGTATTCTTGTGCACTTTCTTCTTCTTTAGGAGAAGCTTTAGCACTGCTTTTTCTTGTCTCCCTTTTATCAAACACTTATGTACATCCAGATTTTTTGTTTCCTGATCACAACTAACAGAAAGGTCAAGCTCACTGTTTGTAGTTGAGGAACAAATTTAAACCCTAAAGGTGCAAAGATCTGCGTTGTATGCGATATAACTAACCCCTCCGAGCAGCCTGTGACAGACGTGGCAGGTTCGATCATGTGCTTGAATAAATTGGCCTGAGATGAGCTGCAGTCTGTAGCTACAGGCGGCAAAACAAAACCGATGAGACGCTTTACAATCACAGCAGAAAAATGCTGAGACGCTGGAAACAGGACGAAGATGTAAATGAATGGAGAGGAAGGAGGCATTGAAGGTGTGCAGGTGTGTCATGAAATTCCCTGCAAACACACCTGCTGTTTTATGATGAGCCACCTGACATGTGCTTTCTTGAAGAAATTGTATTTCCTTGATTCCTGTTGTTCTGGGTTTTGTACCCTCATGGTTGAAATGCACTTATTGTAAGTCGCTTTGGGTGAAAGCGTCAACTAAATGTAATGTAATATGTCTCTGTGCAAATAATGGAAAAGTATAAAAGTCCACAGTTAAATAACTGTCTGTTCCACAACAATAAGATCTGCAGCTCGAATCTGCTGAACTTCTTTTCAAAATCTGACATGTATTTTCCCACTGTGCTGTGGCATTATACATGTTATCATTTATACTGCTGTCTATGTATTTAGTTGGTCAGCCAAAACAAAGAATTCTCTCTTCCACCAAAATTTGACAACCAAAACATCTGTCGGCCGTTTTGTTAGCCAGTGAAGGCTAATGCAGCTAAAAGATAAAGTCGTTTATTTATGAATAAAAACATAATTCCGATATGACTTGTGACGGGTTTTCAGAGTAATTTCAAAATACTACCCTGCAGAGAAAGTCTCAGTCTGCTCAAAATATCAGACAGAGACTTTTGCTGTTGGTTTCATACCAGTTACAGTAGCCTTCATTGGGCAGCGTGTGGTAGTTGGCCTTGTCTCAGCGTGAAAAGTAGATGCACATTACAAGACAAAGGTCACGTAGAACATCCATAGACATACGGATGTGTCTTAAACTGTGATACCACCAAGTGCCACTACAGGTTGTCTCCAAAAAGCCTCCATAGACTCCCATTCAACTAGTCTTATAAAATTCTTAGTCAATAAAATTTCTCCTCAAGTTATCTCGGTGTTATTCGCTAAAGTCGCTCCTTCTTAATAGTTTTCTGGCCGTCCATCTGAAAATAATCCCATAATTAATTTGAAAATAAGATTCAAAAAGCTGTGCTTTTGGGGGCGTGTGTTTGATTGACAGACCTGTGGTGCAGTCAGGTTACAGCTATCGATGCGCGGGACATAGTATCGTCCGGTTTCCAGTCAGATATCCCGCTCGATCCCGCCCAGCTCGTCCAAATATGGTCACTTCCTGCTCCAAACCGCTCTGGACTAGCAAGATGGCGCCGGACAAAATCTAAACTCTCGTCTTCATAACGCCCGTTCACAAACCAACGGGTGACGTCCCCGCTGGTTGCTGCTTGGTCGTTAAGCAGCTTTGTTGCTATGTTGTGTAAAACTATACATATAAGCAACAACGCAATTAGCAGATGATGATCTTCATAACCGCTTAAAATTAAAAATGTATTAATTTATTTATTAATTAAAGCAGATCTATTTTTTTCCCGGGAAATAAAGGCCTCCAACATGGCCGCCCGAGGATGAAGCACATCGCTTTAGAGTTTCGAAACAGGAGCGTTACTGACTCCATATGAAACAAAGTAGAGCGGATGAATAAGGAAGTGAGAGAAAGATAGGGGCGCAGCAGATACGTTCACTCTATCTTGTCGAGCCGGCTGCCACAGCACAGCTCGGCCTCCATCTCCTGACGTCAGATAGCGGAGCCTGTCAGAGAATCCTCCGTCCGCTGGGACATCCATCTTTCCATCCCTCCATCTTTCTCCTCCGTCTATCTCACTTCGTTAATCTCACTTCATAACTCTTCCTTCTTATCATTTTAATGCCTTTTGTCTCTCTGACCTTTGGGTTTCTCTCACAGACACACACACACACACACACACACACACACACACACACACACACACACATACACACACACACACACACACACACACACACACACACACACACACACACACACACACACACACACACACACACACACAAAATCAAATTTGCACAACTCACACATCATGATAAAATTGCATGACATGTTGTAACCTTTGACAATAGAAACAATACGGAAGACTTTATGTTTGCTTCATTTCAGGTAACCTTATGAAAAATACATATTGCAGACACAACAAGAATGACACACACGAAGAGGCTTCTGTCGCCACCATCATTCACATCCCAGCGTCCTCTGCTCAGCAAGCTGACAGCTGAAGATAAATTCTCGCCGTTTCAGGCAGTCGGCTGTTTGCATGCTGCAGCGTCGCTTTGTTTTTCTCTGCTGGATGCCACCCAAGCCAAATGACACATTCTGTTTTTAGACAGAAACCACAGAAATGCAGTAAAGTTGTGCCGTGGGAAGAAGGGTGGCTCCACTACAGGCTCCTGTCATCACGCTCACATATGCTGTATAGAAATCTGAGTCATAAAAGGTAAATCGTCTACATCATCTCTGCAACATACAGAGAAGAGCAGTTCTGAATGTCTCCATCATAAGTGTCTCCGTCAGCTGTATCTACACGTCTCCGCTCGCTGGTGTCAACTAACGGGGAAGAGATGAGGCAATGTGATTTAGATGCAACATCATAACAACAATGACAAGATATTTATAACGTCTGAAAACCACGAGATGAATTATACAGGTCTGCTTCTACGCACACGCGCAGCCAAATTTATAGCAGCGAGGAGGAGGCACAGCGGCTCGTACACAACATATAGGAAACCACAGTCTGACACCACCCAGCCGGACCCTTACGGTGTGGTGCCATCCAAAAGACCCAAACCTCCTCCGCACAAAACGTGTTACTTACTGAGCACGGAAAGAGAAAAAGCAGAATATGAAACAGATATAAACTTCACATCGGAGTTACTCCTGAAATACATGCAGGTCTTAAATGTCACATAGGTTTTCTGTATCTGGTAATCAAGCGCTTCTAAAGTACTAAATACTTCACACACACTTAATGTTCTGCACCCATTGATGTTTTCATCTTGACTTAACTATGTGCCTTCAAGAACATTGCCTTCATCTGCTGCTGGCTTACTGGAGGTTCCCAGGAAAGATAATTGGAGATTCAGTTTTTGTCATTTCTGCTCCAAAGATGTGGAACAAACTACCTGTTAGATATCAGGGAAGCTAGCTCAGTACATACTTTTAAAATAAAGCCTAAAACATATCTCTTTACTTTAGCCTTTAACTAGCTACTCCTGAAGATCTCTGGCACTTTGAACTACTGCGCCTTTGTAATGAATATTGCTTTATTGAATTTGCTTTTAACTATTTTTGTTTATTTTTATGCATTTCATCTCTTCTTATGTATTTAATTTCTTTTCTATAGTTTGAAATGTTTCTTTGTCATTTTCTTGCTGTAAAGCACTTTGAGCTGCAATTCTTGCAATTTGTGCTGCACAAATAAAGTTTATTATTATTATTATCATTATTATACATGTTCTGATTTCCTTCAGGTGTTAGTAGATTTGACAGAGCCCCCCCCCAAAAAAAAAAAAAAGTCACGCACTGTCAGTCACTTAAATCCACTTTATTTGCTCCATTTTGGGCCTCACAATGGCCTAATGTAAAACTCATGAGCTACATTTTTTGTTCTTTCGCGGTCAGAGTTTATGATCTGATACGCTACACAGGAGGGGCGTCGCCTTGGGCTAAACACTGAACCTCAAGCTGCTCTGGATGGCAGGTGAGCACCTTGCACTGCAGCGCTGTTGGTGTGTGAGTGTGTGTGAGAAATGACAAACCCCGAGGGTGAAAAGTTACTGTGTAAGTGTAGACGATTAACCAGAGTTTAAGTGAGTCAGTCATCTCAGTGAACACACACTAATAGATGATGGACTGTACAGTTAGAAATAGTCCCATGCACATGTGACTTGCTCATCCTGTAGACTTTACACTGTGATGATGTCATGGAAATAAATCTAACTTAAGGGAAAGTTTTAGATATAAAATCTCCATGGTTTAAATGTTTATTATAGACCCATGTTAGAAACAGTAAAAAAATTAACCTTTTTTTTGCAGCTGGAGGTGTGCTGTCATCAGTTCTACAGACGTTTCTATTATAACAGAGGTCTGTGGGGAAGGTGCTTTCAGGGCTGCAGAAGGACAAAGTAGCAGCGCTGCATCCAGATCTCTTAATACATTCATGAGCTCAACAGAAAAGGAGCTGGAGGCTTGTTTTGTCACGTCAAATTGCAGATACATGAGCAAGATCTATGGCCCTCTCCTGTTCTCATTCATGAGTTGCAAGTTTGATAAGTTTAAAGTGCCAAAATCAATGTGAGAGAAGATGAGCTCATGTTGCAAGACAGAGCTTGTATGTTACAATGTGTCCCGGTGTGCCTCTGTTTGACTGGTGAGAAGAAGGTCTATTTAGAATAATGGACCAGCAGACATTTTGACTCTTCATAGCACGGGTGAAACTAACTGTGCATTCCAATCTCCATACTACGATACTATTTAGTATGCCAGAAAAAGATCTAGTATGTCCCAATATGTAATATGTTAAAGGTCGTACGCCAAAAGTACCAGGATGTCCGACTACATCCGGTCATATTTTTGCAGTCTGCAGGCCGGCACGCTACTCTGGCTGTTCAGACCCACAATTCTTTGGGCGCGGAAGATACGTCACATAGACTGAGGTGCTGAGACAGTTAGTGGCGCTGATGCTCCATCAGCAAAAGGAAGAAGAAGAAGAAGAAGAGGCATTAAAAGGAAGCGTACCCGTTCCAAATCGTATCCTTTTTCTTTTTACTTCATGTGGCGCTACGGATCGCAACGAATATGACCAAAAGTTCAAGATGCATTTTTATGATGAAGTAGTACATACTTTTTAAGGTTAGCTGCAGTACATACTAGAAGTAAAAAGACATAGTATGCGATTCGAAACGCAGGGATGGTTTGTTAACGATGGCTCAAAACAAAGATCCCGGAAGTAGCGAACTAAACAGATTTCAGTGTGTTTCAGTTGTTATTGATCCCACCTCTGGTTTTCCTATAACATGCCAAAATGTGTGCTGGGAAAAAAGCACTGACTGGACCTCAGAGGACATGTGTGACCTCTCAAACTCTGCAGCAGTCTCAGAAGTTCAGGAATTTCATGGAGTATTTTAGAATTGTATCCAGATGGGGATGTCAGGGAATATAATGCTGACTTTAACAGTCTCTGGTAGACGCAGGAAGAAGTCCATCTACAGAAATCGGAAAAGGACAAATCATGTCCTTCAACTTTTCTCCACCATGTTTCTTTTTACATAATACAGTATATAGCAGACTGTTCTGCACTCCAACCCAAACCTAAACATAGCCTCTACAAGCTTTATGAGCCCAGCCTGAATACTTCTAGTTAGTCGTGACCTTTGTTGTGGTGTCTCAGGGCTGCTGCAAAAACAACAGCAACAGCTTTCTCTTCGTGAGCTTTGACAGCTTATCGTGGTGCAAATCAAACAAATCACACGTTCAAATGGCAGAAAAATGTAGGATTGGTAACTGATATTGAGAAATATGAGGTCAACAGTGAAGTAAGTGTCATTTCTATCCAATCTGTTTGATACATTTGAAGAAAAAAATATATAATAACAACAAATGTCTGAGAATATAGAAATAAAAATAGAAATAAAAAATGTCTGATTAAATGGGTTCAATTGAATTTGCTGGTTTAGATGCTCATTAGAGCATCTTTGCTTTCACTGTCTCTACTACTGTCTGAACTAAAGCAAATTAGTGTTTGTGTTTCCAGACACTCAGTAAAGGACAGAAAAAGAGTTTGTGAGCAGCAGCAGGAAGAACGTGACAGATAAAGGAAGAAGACATTCAGAGAGGCATCCCTCAGCAGTCTGACTGTCACTATAAGTAGACTTCCTGTACAGCCAGCCAAGCCAGGGACCACTTCCTGTTTGTGGCGGAGGCCAAGGTCAGTGTTGGCCTCCGCTCTGGCACAGGACTGACCTCAACTATGAACACTGCTAAAGTCTGTTATTATCACATCTGCTCAGACTTTTGGGTGTGTTTGAGTCTCACTGTTTTCTGTAAGTGCAAAGAAAAAAAAAATGACTCCCACCAATAATTTTACCTGTTCTCTTCTCCTCACAAACATCAATTAGAATCAGCTTGGTACCCATATAATCTACTATATATTTCAGCACTCATGTCTGATGTACAAAATGAAGCTAGATTAGCAGTAGTTAGTTTAGCTAAAAATGATTATTTATCATTTTTGAATTTCAGTCTTTGCATGGATTTAAAAAAAATGAGAAAATGTTGTTTAATTATGTTAATAATTTGGTTTAATTAGCCTGGAGCTCCACTCTCATCGATTGTGTCTCCGGTGAGGTACTGAACTGTTTCTATACAAACAGACACAACTAGTACTTATCTGTTAAATTTAGTGAAAGTTTAGTGGCTAAAAAGACGTTTTAGGAGTTGGTGGAGACCAAAACGGAGCTCAAAGAAGAATGAATATTAGACTGCTCCGGTGATGTTGCTCGATGTCTGCAGGAAGTGTTTGCTAACATGTTAGCAAGAAAAACTCTGTTAGGCCATAAAAAGTCATCTTGGTACAGTTTTGACCAAAAGTTGCAAAACCGTTCATGTGTGTCTAAATATGTTTTAATATATGCTTTGGGAACACGTTTGACAATAACTGCTTTGTAACAGTGTGATAACATTTAGCCAGGACCATGGCGGGTTCTGCTGCCCCCAAGTGGCCAAAAGTAGTAGGATTTAGTGGCGTTGTGGTGAGGCGGAAGATGGCGATCAACTCCACTCCCCCCGCCTCACCCTGCCCATGTGATGTAAGAGAATCTATGGTGGCTGCAAAACTTATAAAAAGAAAAAGAAAAGACCCTCTCTGAGGTTAGTGTTTGTCTGTTGTGAGCTACCGTAGAAACGCAGCATGTGCACTCTGTATGTAAACACAGCGTGTTTTAGTTTTTAAAAAAAATGACATACTAATGAAAACATAATCGTGAATTTGAAATGTCTTTTGTGCCAATAAATCCTACACACTGAACCTGTAAATAAATGGAGACTACTCCTATTATACTCCATTTTAAGGTTACAGCCACAGCTAGAATTTGAACCAGCATACAGCTGCTATTTCCAAAAAATGTTTACTGTATAAATTAGGTTCAGTTTTGTTAAGCAAAGCCTCATCTGCCTTGGAGAGCTCCTTGGTGGTCATCAATTGATTCAGGAAAGGTTTTATTTTTGGATTTGTTCGGTTTTTAAATGAGATTTGGTTTAGAAACCAGAAACCAACCTTACAGGACGATCTTGTTCCAATCAATGAATTATGTCTTTGACAGCAAAACTGCTTCAGGGCTGAAAATGAATGCTTGAAATAAACTCTATATGAAGTCACATTCAGAACCTTTCACCAAATATAGGTCCTTCATATTTATTGGTTCATTTGATGAATCACGTCTATTTTTCCACAGATAAAACGGAGCCTGACTGCTGCACACACATTAAAATGTAAATGTATGCACGGTGAGATAGCAGTGTATCCCTCGCAGCCTGATAGCGTGAGTAAACACTGATTCATTATTCTGGCAGCGAGCGGTACTCGTTGGAGGGACGCCATTATCGGCAGGCAGCTAAACACACCAGCTGCCCTGTCTGTGGGTTTTGTGCCGACACAGATTGGTGATCACACACACACACACACACACACACACACACACACACACACACACACACTGAGTGGTAGATGAGAGGTAACAGAAATGCTATTTAATTAGAGGACTGGGAGTAAATTGAATGAATACACCTCTCTTCTCCCTCATTGACAACCACTGAGAAGCACTTTAACACCGGCTGACAGCAGTTACACAGGCTGACGCTCAGGTGACTTTCCATAAATGGTTATGGGAAACAATTCAAAATACACGAGTAAAAAGAGCAAATAGCACGACATGAAAAAGCCCGGCAGGATGTGTTTGTCATCAAAGTGTGAAACTGCGGTGCAGCTGTTCTGAGGAACAGAAGACCAGTCATTATCATATTACTGTCTCCACTGACAGCAGAAATTATAGCTCAGAGCATCCGCGAAAGAATACTTGTTGTCATTATCCAAACCACTGTTATCCAGCACAGCAAAGTGTTAACTTTGACCATGACAGCCAGAGATGACTCAGTTTCTCTGGCTGCCTCTTCTCTCCAGCGTGGAAGTGGAAACGGTTGTAAAACATTATTTTTTACTTTTTGAAAAGTGCACTTGTTTTTGCTACAGTAAATTATTAAAAGTGGGATACATTGCCACTGCCCTGCTCAGTTTATTTAGGTCAGATTTTCCACTTGGTCTGCTGCCAGAGGAAAACTGTAAAAGGAATGTCCCACTGAACACTAAATAGGCGAATGCAGATGCTTATTTATGGGGCTTGGTTCCTCTAATGGTCATTAAATGGTTACTTCAAGAAAAGTCTGAATTATATGATAGTCTATCCAAAAAGCCTAAAATTATGTGAAATATAAAGTCTTCAGTTTTTTTCTTCAAGACATATATTTTAAACCCAACATTTTAGATAGCCCATCAGTCCACGACAGAATAGTGAAACAGAAAAGTGCCGTGATGCCTCACCTGGGCATTAAAAATCAGGAGCGTGAGGTTTAGCCACCAAAACCATGTGGTTACGTTTAGGGAAAAAACTGCTTTTTTACACGTGTAACGTTACGTACTTTATGTCAGTTACTTAAGTTCAAGACGTCAATTTTTCTTTTAAGTAACTTCCGTAAATTAGAACATGGTATCCTGTAATGGACTGTATACACCGTATTATACGTGATGCTGGGCTGATATGTTTGTATGAACAATGGATGATATGACTGTGTAAACAGAAAAGTGTCATTTGTAGTGATGACCCCACAAAGAACTGTTGCCTGATTATGACATTTTCTTTAGTTCTGTAGTGTCTTTTAGCACTTTGTTTTGGTTTTGTTGTCCCCAAATGTGCTGTATTGTGCAGCGCTCTCATCAGCGTTGTTTCCAGCTCCAGCAAAAGCGCTGTTTGCAGGAAAAAAAAAGCTCAGAGAAAACCACTACGCTACTGGCTCATCATCACACAGCAGACAGACAGAAAGCAACTATGGAGCTAAAGGTTCATTCAGGAAGACCATCTTTACATTTCATTCTTCCTCCGTTTATTCTCCCCCGCTTCTTCTGATCTCAATCAACCAATTGTTCCATTGCTGTCAAACTTTAAATCTGTTCTCTCTTTCACATCTGTTAAAAAGAGAGTTTTTCCTTCCAGCTTGCTTATGTGGGAATTGCAAAATAGTTTTTTCCTCAATAATATTATATCAAAAATGTAATTTATTTTGTATTTATCACCACCACCACCAGTGTCTAAACCCCCAAAGGGGGTCTAGACACTGGTGCCTGTCCCCCTTTAAATCTGATGACATCACAATGGAGTCTAATCACCAACAACTCTCACATCCCTCACACTTCTTTTTGTTCCTTAGCTCATCAATAATATCTATTCACTCAAATCGTGTCTCCCCTGATTGAACTATTTTTTCATATTTGCTTCAGTGGCAATTTAAGACTATTGGTTCTATTAAACAGATATTATAGCATCGACATAAGGATGTTCGTCCTGATTAGCAGTGTCTCCGACTTTTCCACTCAGTTGTGGGCGTGCTTTTTATATTTTGGAAACACAATCTGACTGTGCTCTGAATCTGCTCTGACAAGTAAACCAAACACCAGAACCTCTGAGGTCTCATCATTAAGGTCTCGTTCACACCTGGCATCAACGTGAACCTCCACACGCATCTCTCGAGTGACTCACGCATGTAAACTTCAGGTGTGAACAGGCTATAAGAAAAGAAACGCCTGGAACACAGTAGTGAGAGTAAACGTCTCCCTCAGCTCCACCTTTCTTGAACACCAGTAGGAGAGTGATGTGGTATTCCAGTGGTGTTCCATTGCTCAGTGGCTCCGCTGACTTTTGGCTCAGTGTTTCCCAAAGACGTGGAGCTGGACAGACATTCCAGCCATGCGGGGACAAAGAGGCTCTTTCAACAGCAGTAATCCTCTGGAGGAGGAGTGGGAACACTGCTTCATGTTGGACGGCAGGTCCCACACTAACGTTAAAGAACGCACAGAGAGGACAGGACCGTGTTGTGTGGAGATATGAGATCTATACGAGGCTATTAGTTTAATTTCAGAGGAAGTATTACATGATCCAGTTTGAATATGCATTTGTTTAACAATCAGTCTTTAAAGCACAAATCTGAATATCTGAATGTGACACAGGTGAAAAATATGTTGGTTTGTCGTAAACACTTCAACCCTGAGAGATACAATGTTTTTAAGATTTAAGAATTATTATGATGCAATATTACATACCGACAAAATAGTTGCAGCACTTCAGTTCATTCTTGACTTAGCTTAGCAAAACAATTGCGACTCAGTATCTTCTTACTAGTTTTTCTTCTCTCTTAATTTCCAGATGTTTGTACTGAGCCCTCATGTCAGCAGCTGTCGCCCATCTCCATGGCAACTGAGCAAACGTTATGTGTTGGTGAAGATTGTTGCCTGTGATGAGGTTGAAAGCTCTGGAAAAAGCTAGCAGGAGGTACTTGATTGCTTTGTTAAAGAAAGATGGCCAAATGTCACAAACAAGCATTCATTATTTCATCCTCTGTCTGCTTTATCCTGAAAAGGGTCACGGGACTGTGTTGTCTGGAGATATGAGATCTCCAGACAAGGTCTGAACCCACAACCTTCTTGCTGTGAGGAAACAGTGCAAAACACTGCACCACCGTACCTCATACAAATGATATTAAATATTGGCAACATTAATGCAAAAGATATTTGCGTCCTTGGTGCGGAAGTTCCTAATTTGACTGGTTAAAAAAAGCATGTTTAAAAAAAATATGGTCTCACTGGGTCACTTGCCAATAATTTCAATTCAATGAAACAGACGCTGCTGTTGGCCACAGAAGTTATGATGAGAGCAAAGGAGAACATGAGGTGAAATAGAACCAATAACTCAGCTTGAGGAGGATGGATGAGTCAACAAAACATATTTGTTTCCCATGGTGGCTGGTCAACCTTTAACCACTTTATTAAAAACATGACAATGAAGGTCTTTTATTTGAACCCAAACCTGCTTCACAAAACTGCTGCTCACAGCTTTAGTTTTCTTCAGTTATTACAGTCTGGAAACGTTAAGCCAAACCATGATCTTTTCTCGTAACCTACAAATAGAGATGAAAAATAGGCCTGAAATCTGCACTATAGTTCCTACTGCAGGTTGGTGCACTATGGGTCATATTCAAAGGGGCAAATGATCTGTATGATTGTTCAGGTTGGGAGATTTGTTTCATTAACAACCAATATATTAAGTTTGTTTGAGTCAGCAGGAAGAGTTAGTTGACCTTTTAACATACTGGGCTTTATTTTTGGAATATGAACAGATTTAAGCTCTCAAAACTGTCTCGTGATTGTATTAAAAAATATTATAATTGGTCTGCAACTATAAAGCGCTGTAGCCCTGTATTACCTTCAAAGCACTTCACAGTTTTCCTCCCATTCACCTACTAAAACACAATTACACACCAGCAGCAGCAGAGCAGCCATGCAAGCAAATCACCAGCACCGGGAGCACCTTGTAGTTCAGCGTCCTGCCCAAGGACACTTTGGTGTGTGGACAGGAGGACACAGTGATTGAACCGCCAACCTTATGAATAGTGGGCAGCATCCAGAACCATCTGAGCCGCAGACACCCCAAAAGAAACTTCATACTTATCTGACAACTGTTACTTTTCATATTAACTCTGTAAATACATGTAATCTACTTATAAGATACATGAAAACAGTGTTATAGATTGAGCTGAAACCTGCATTAAAAAGTGGCTTACACAGAAATGCTTTAGTCATCAAATAACACTACATAGTTCTCTTAGGGCCTCCACAATGATCAATTCAAACACACGTTCAGTATCTTTGAACTAGATAGTCTGTATGAACAGAACCAATTATCACTGAAACATTTCATATAAACAACACACATGCTTGTTTGAGCATGAAGGAGTTTGGCTGATCAATAAATATAAAAATTAAACCACCACATTCCCAAAAGGACAGTGATCATTCAGCATTAATAACAGGGTGATACATCAAGTTGAACCCAGAGACACCACCACCACCCATACTGCATACATCTTGGTCGAACAGGTTCAAACATCGTCCTGTTTGTCACCAAAACAAACACAGCGGCGTGTTTCTGTCCTGCTGTTAGCCCGAAGGAGCAGCTTTAACTTCAACACCATCCACATACACAGTTTCACACACACACACACACACACACACACACACACACACACACACACACACACACACACACACACACTCAGGGTCATTCACTCACCCTCCCGTCTCTGTTCTCTGATGCTCTCCTTCACGGCCGTCAGCTCATTCAATAGAAAGCTTTTAAAATCCATCCGGTGTCCAATACCTCAAAACTCCCTCAAATCCACCCGGCACAGTCTGAACATTGTTGGTGGTAAACTATGAAAGAAGGGAGTGACACGGAGGGGTTGGAGGCTGGGGTGGGGTGGGGTCTGGGGAGAGAAGGGAAATGAAGGGGAGGGGAGGCTGGAGGCAGCGTGGGATATCCCTTTGAGTCATGGAAACAGATCCGAGGAGCAGACATGCTCACAGACGGCCAAACAGCCCCTCAGTGTCTCTTTGTATTGTCCCGTCATTCAGCCCCCGCTACACTGAGGACATTTAGCAGCCTCTGGAAACACTTACTGTATTTCCTTCTGGTCCAATCACTGGAAAACATGCATAATATCATTGGTGAATGCACACATTCACTTCTCTGTCGTGTTAATATGAAGCATTGCTTCACTTCTTTTTCCTCTGTTGGATCATTTTCTTTATATTTTCTGATATATTTGTTCCATATATTCGATTTTCAGCATATTTATATACTCATTTCTCTAAAAACATCTTGCAGCTTTCAACTAAAATGTACTTTGAAGATCATATTATATTTTGAAATAATAGTATTTAGATGTAATTTACAGTAACATGTTCCCAAACTGTATTTTTCCATTTATATCTTATTTATTTTCATTATATTTTGCAATATCTCTGCAAGCAGCATTTCTTTTTTTTAATTCATGACACACCCGTGAACATCACAGTGCATCAGTGTGCTGCCAGAATTTGTGCCAGTTTGTCCAAATAGGCCGGGTGAAGAAGAGGAGCAGCAGCCGAAACACCATGAGCTCATCCTTAACCAGACTGCTGCCTCTGCCAAAAAATCCTTTGTTACCATGGCAACTCCTTAGGGAAAAAAATAAAAAATAAAACCCACTGTGATGTGTGTGTATTGGTTTTTGTGTGCAGGTTTACATAGAGCTGCAGCCTATTCCTCACAGCTGCTTAGATGTGGTAAATAATTATGATCCGATATTATATCTCAGACGCTCTTTATATCGGAGTGAGTGAGTGAGGTGAGGTGAGGTGAGGTGAGGTGAGCAGTCTGACAATGATTATTTCTTTGTTTTGGGATAGTACGCTGGCCCGAAGGCACGCTGCGCATAAAAGACAAAAGACAATGAAGGGAGGAAGACAGAAAGGAGGAGAAATCTGCAGAGGTC
Organism: Embiotoca jacksoni; assembly: GCF_022577435.1. Taxonomy (NCBI): domain Eukaryota; kingdom Metazoa; phylum Chordata; class Actinopteri; family Embiotocidae; genus Embiotoca; species Embiotoca jacksoni. The sequence goes on from NW_027185274.1 coordinate 916,583, forward strand.
ATTTCCCAGTCTGCAGATGACATGCATTCTGATTGGCTGATTGGCTGAGTGAGTGTGTGTGTGTGTGTGTGTGTGTGTGTGTGTGTGTGTGTGTGTGTGTGTGTGTGTGTGTGTGTGTGTGTGTGTGTGTGTGTGTGTGTGTGTGACCTGTACACACTACAGCTGTTGCAGAGGCAGCAGATTGTACAGCTGTTTGTGTGAATAATAAAGTGGACTGTGCAGCGTGTGACCTTAATCTGACCTCCAGTAACCTCTGCTGTCATGACTTCTTCCTCTCTGTGAGTGAAGAAGGTCTGAGAAAGTCCAATAACACCAGTGAAGTGCAGATTTTTATCTTTAATGGCGCAAAGCTTCGACCATTAAAGGATCATTCCAGTTGATTACAACTTTGATCATATTTTGGCATTTTTGGCCATCATTTCTATTTATTGAGAACATCACACTCAGCGACACACTGCTGAGAACTGAGGACACTGCAGTAGTAAACTACCATGAAGTCTGAAGGGGAAAAGACACGGAAATGGCCAGATGATCAGACAGGCTGTAAACGAGCCAACATTTTAGCCAGATTATCTGCGTGGTTAGGTAATTTAATCCTCCTGCCGGAGATGATTACTTGGATAGAAAATTAAAGAAATCAAAACCCTGCCACATAATTTGATGTTTACTTTTTAAACCTTTTAGTTCAATAAAAGAAGGGAAAATCCATCTTGATTAAACTACTCACAGTTTAAAGATACCAAAAGAAGATGTTGCTCTGTATTAGAGGCCGCAAGCAAAACGGTTTGGGAACCACTGATCTGATCCACTTTTATTTTGAAGGAAAACTGCTGTTCTGCTCCGGGACTGCTTGCTTTCTGGATCTGCATCTTTATTTCCCTATAACATGCCATAATCGGGGTTGCATATGCCTTATTATTTACAGTATTTGATTCGTTGAAATAAAATCGGGAAGCTACGTTGGATCAGTGGGAGGGACGCTCTGCCTGCGATTGGTTGTTACATTGTGGGAGAGTTAAGGTTTGGGTTACAAATTGGGATGGGATCGTGTGCAGCTGATTGGCAGTTAAACAACCAATCACAGCAGTGTAGCATTTACAGTGCATCCCTCTGACTGATCTAATATAGCACCAACTATTGTCCAAAGTCCATCCCTCCTACATTGGACTGGACCCCCATCAGGACAGTTTGCCAGTATGTCTTCAGTCAGTTAGTGATAAACAAAATGAATGGGCAGATTCCCCCGGCTCCAGTTTACGCATTGAGATCAATTACCACTCAAACAGCTTCATACTACATGATAAATAACCATCATCCACAGCATGATGTAATTGATTGGGTCGGATGCTAAAAGCCTGCATGTAACGATGCTTTGACTCAAAATTTAGTACCAACAACTGCCAGCATTTGCTAATTTCCTCCATAAATTCATTCACATCTCGGGTGTCTTCCACAAAGCAGCCATTACACAGTGAAATTATAAGGTTATTACAGTCCTCTGGTGGTCAATATCCAACAAAGCCAGCTCCCTGCAGGAAAAAAAAACATTAACCGCCTGATCAAAATCAAGGTCAGCAGTATCGCTAACAGCAGAAGTAGAGCACCCAGAGGAGGCATTAAGACCCAACACAGAGGAAGCAGTAGGAGAATGGGACGGGGTGGATGTTTGGGGGGTGGAGGGGGTAGATAGAGTGCCTGTGTGCTGGCCTGATTATTCTCTCAACAGAATGAGCTCATATAACAAAGGATTTATTATCACTAGCTGGAGAGTTGCTGCAGTCTGGGAACTCTTGCGCAGCCCTTCTCTCTGCCAGGCGCACGAAAAATGTGGCCCAGCTCGGCTTTGGTCGGTGGGTTCAAACAACAGCGAAACCCTCTATGGGTCTCTCTCTCGCCACCGGCCCATAAAGGCAGCCAGTGTTTCAGGACGGTGGGAAGGTTAACGTGGCAGCGAAAAGACGGCCGCCTCGGACGGAACCGTCTTCTCCATCTCAAACTGTATCTGTGCTGAGGGGTTACTGGGAGAAAGTAACTGCTTATACATCGTGGGGTAACATCTATACTGTATAACTGCATCAGAATAAATCCATCAGATGGGCATGCGTTGAAAAAAATGTAAGTTTGACTATTATTCAAAGGGAGACCGTGACCTGCACGGAGCAGGAGTTAGCACTCACCTCGGTGGGTAAGTATTCCAAGTAACGTCACTCGGTCAACATCAGTATCTGGGTTACACACACTTTCGTGACCACTAATATTTGTGATTTCGCCACAGACTTGAAACACGAGCAGAGAACACACACCAAACTCAGGAAAATCTGCTGCAGAGACCCTCGACATGCTTTCGAAAAATCGATGACAACGAGGCGACGGGCCGGCGAGGTGTTTTGAGTGAATTCTCGTTTAAAGAGAGGCAGAACGTCGCTGTCTGAGATTGAAGAAGGTGCGTGGGGTCAGGAGCTCAACCAGGTGGATTCGCTTTGACATTCGTAGGTTTGTGACGTTCTGAGGCGTCCGAGGGGAAAAACACTCTGTGCAAAAGACCTGAACTGTTGGCACTTTGGTTCTCCAACATGTCAACGCTCAACGAGGCAGGGTTCCCGAAGCTCCCGACCGCTGCTACACACCAGATTTGGCTTTTTGAGACTTCTTTCTGGTCCCTGAAAAAATTGTGTGTTTCTCAGCCCAAGATCCATGGTGCCATCGCAAATGTGCACAGTCGTCACAAAATTGTGTGCAACATTAAACATGTATGGAGATGACAGCTTCTCCCTGCTCCGTGCAAGTCATGGTGCTACACCCCGCTTGTGAGCAACAGCAGTCTCTGATCTTCTTGATTGCAACTTGTATTGTAGTTTAGTTCAAGAGAAATAAAACCTACCTTTACTCAATTCATTACACTTCTGCTGCAGGATTATTTCTGCTAGTGGAAACAAACAACAGCACGTAACAGTGCAGAAAACATGATTTCAACTCGAGGCAAAAAGTAGTTAAAAAATAGTTCAATTAAAGTTGCAATTAAAGTTACTGTCAGTCTAACAGGTGAAGACTTTTCTGCACATCAAGCTTTGAACACAACATGTAATGTCCTCTCACAGTAGAAACTGGAAAACGTGTCAAACATGGAACAGCGTTAACATGCTGCATCACGAGAGCGGTGAATCTGTGACAAATGTCCATCAATTTATAGCTGCTTCTTGTGATCTCCACCGTCTCCCCAGAACAAATATCTGCTTCTTGAGCTGCTAAATGCTCCACTCTGGTCACATTGTTAACTTTGCTCGCCGTTTGGAGATAGAGATACTGTATATGTTGAATTTATTCAACTTTGTTTACTAAAAACAGCTGTTGGCTGCAGGGCAAAAACTAAAACAGCAAAGCTTAAAGAGGCTAAATCACTCGAGCTAAAGGAACGTGACGTCTGTTGATAATTCTTCCGTAGGCCAGTCAGTCGCTACAATCAACCCCCATCACATTACATTTAGCATTTCACCATAAGTTAAAAACAGAAGTTCCGATCACTGAAGCTATAAACAGCTCTGTATTAAATCCAACATGTCCGCCGGTCCTGCCATGTTTCTTTCAGGCTTCACACTGAGCAGACTGCACCTGCCGAGCTGGGCCTGGCCTATTGTGTCTGCACCACTGATGATAAATCAAGGATGGGCTTCTCCATACAAGAAGAAAACACCAAACACTCAATCTTCTATGAATCACTTGTGAAGAAGGCGGCAGCAGGTCCATAATTATCACCTCAGTGAGCACATGTCATAGTAAAAACACATCTGGACGTCCTGCGATCCACGCTTACAACCACACGCTGATCAAAACCCCTTCGGGACATACGTCACTTCTTACACAAACTGCATCTGCATTTATTTTTGTCACCGATAATGCTCAGTGTAAAAAAGTACAACTGGAAAATGTCTTTCCCAAGAAAACATTCAAATCCAGTACATAAAGAATTCCTGTTATAGCTGCCACATCATTAGTCATGTAACCACAGCCTGACTTCAGATAAGTTTTGAAAACCTTATGAATCATCCCTTATTGTAACAATGTGAAGGCATGATTACTCAGAAATGATCTGGAAACACATTTTTTGTTATTTTTGCATTTTCTAAAGAACTTGTGGGAGATTTTAGTCAACTATCATATCGACATGGGTTCATACTGAGAGTAGACTGTGCAATTACTGCAATCACAGCAGCGTATAAAGTGCAGGAAATCATGACAAAGAAGGAACATATTTTACTGCTTTTAAATCACATTGCACTTAACCAGCAAAAAGGAGAAGATGAAAACATGTTAGTGTCTCACCAGCACTGTTCCCAAACACACATTCACACACACCGTTGGTGCCTCGCAAACAAGCTGCTACTGTTAAAATAACCAGCAGCCCTATTAGTGAGGCGTCTACTGTACCTGATGGAGGTGTGGGTGGGTGTGTGCAGCAGGGCGGTCCAGTAAAACCTCAGGACTAAACAAACACACTCCTGCTGCTGCTCATAAAGACGAGATGGGACCGCTGCTGGAGCCCCAAAATTAGAAATAAAAAAAATAAAAAATAAAAAAACCACACACAAGGATCGACAGAAAACTCTGACCGGCATCCAAAGAGGATTTCTCTGTTCTCTCGTCAGGCTCTCACACACTGTCTCTGGCTGTCATAACACACACTGGGCTAAAGCCATGTGGCCGACACTCTGCTGACACACACTGTCTGGCTGCTGCTGCTGCTGCTGCTGCTGCTCGTCCCCTCCCTCCCTCCCTCCCTCCCTCTCTCTCTCTCTCTCTCTCCGTCCCTCTCTCTCTCTCTCTCTCAGTCCTTTGGTATTACACACACACACACACACACACACACACACACACACACACACACACCCACAACCCCCCTCCACACACACACACACACACACACCCACAACCCCCCTCCACACACACACACACACCCACAACCCCCCTCCACACACACACACACACACACACACACACACACACACTACCCTCGAACACGTGTACCCTCCACTCGCCCAGCTTTCCTGTCCCCTCAGCCTCGCCCCAACACGGGGACACAAGGCGCTCATTCTTCTGGAGAAAGAAATGCAGTGTTGTCCACGAAGACCTGCACAAACGTTCACCTGAGACCGGACCCGAAAGTAAACAAGGTGCAGAACATGAGCAGAATACAGCGAGAGGGCAACGTTTCACTGGAGAACAGCCATTTCTTCTCTCACACTGGAACCACTGTTACTCCCAACTACATGTTCCTCAGAAACTATTTCGCCCCGCAGTAAAGAGTGCCCTACTATAACAGATGGATAAATGACTAATTTAATGCCTCCATTTGATGGGAATAATAGAATTTATAGAACACTTTTTACTCTGCCTTTGGGCAATTCAAGAAAAAACATTTAATTATAGCTAAAGTTACTTTGCTGAGCTCGGCGAGATCTTTTAGGACTCGTTTAGCTGCTGTTTGTTTTTGCCATTAAATAACACAACTGACTGCATTGAACTGTAAGATGAAATTGGATAATCAAAATTGATTTCTGGAAAACAAATAGGAAACAGGACAGAAAATGTGGCTTCAGCTAAGCTACCTGTTACTATCTCACTATCTGGCCTTCATAGCGAACTTCCTGTCGTTCGGAGGATCTGTCTCCCCCTTCTTCCAGCGAGAGGAATTACAACAACACTGTCAACATGTGCTTATATGTGAGGCTCTACTAAAGCCAATAGTCCATCACCACTGTTGCTGCTGTTAAAACCCCTGTGACTCATTTTACTGACGACATTTGATCCATTCGGTCCGATAACATTTAGAAATTCACGAAGAGCCTAAAGATTGAATTATTTTACCCCCTTTCAAGTCAGGCTCGGGCTAAAACTGGAAGTGATCTGGCTGAGGCAGCAGAAGTCTTGAATGTGCTCGCTCAGCCCAATAGAGCGGCATTACTGCATTCATGTGGTCACTGCAGGAATGTCTCACCAGACACCAAATCAAAAACACTGTGTACAGACTTTCAATAAATGAATGGGATTCTCTGGAGAAAGAGTTTTTTTTGGGATCCAGCCCCTAGAGGCCCTCAGAGGTATTGTACTTTGAAGCACTTCCACAATGGCGTTACTTTTCAGACCCATAGACCAATTTTTGTACAGTACATATTTGTATATGGTTCCATATAACTTCCAATTTGCCCCAACTGGAGCATCTTTCGATCACCAGGCAGAAGCAGCTGGTTAAATCTGGACTTTGTTTTTTGTCGGCCTTAAAGCTTATCATAAATATTTTTTGAGTATTTTCAGACATTTTTACACATGGAGATTTGTTTATTTATTGGATATCCATTAGCTTCTGCTATAACAGTTGCTGATCATCCTGGGGTCCTGGCGGGGAAAAAAGAAGACAATAAACAAGTACACAATGGCTCTATGGTATTCCAACTAGTCCAGACTGCCGTGACACTGACCAAGATGTTGGCTCTGCTCTGGTAGAGAATCAACGTAAGCAGAATATAAATGTCTAGACAGACTCACAAACACTGAGGTCACACAAATATAGACGTGTACACCCGCCATGTGGTGCAGAGAGGACATAGTGTGAGCTGTTTGTTGCGCCACAGATATGAAACAACACTTTCTGTAAGACTGAATCACATTAAAGCTCAAAAGAAAGCAAAAAAAACCTGTTTCTTATTTTCCACTGTAGGTCTACAACAGTGAGCTGCTGTGGAGAGCAGAAGTACTGCAGACTGTCATCAGTGTCCACAGCTGGTGGGTCCACTCTGACCAAACAGGTTATTTAGATGTAGTGAGCCTTCTTCTCTTTATCATGGAGCCAAGACTCCAGCCGGAACCACTGCATGCATTTCTGTGTGTGTATAACCTTTACAGCACCTTTCTTGATTTGGAAAAGCTTCATTTTGACCTTCATGATAAGCTGCACATTCCCAACATTCCTGTGAGGCTGGGTGGGGTTTATCCTGATTTATATAAAACACAGCTGGGCTCCTACGGAGACAAAACATCCCAACCAAGCAGACGGAGAACGTACTCGACCTTTTTATCCAAACCAAACTCCGATATGGTTGATGGCAGCTGGTGGGAAATCTGTATTCATCAGTATTGTGACGCGAAGCTTTCCAAAGTCCCTTTATTCCTTATTCCCCATTTTGGAAACAAGCTCTGCCTTACCTCCCACCACGGTTACCTACTCACAGCTGCTCAGAAGTACAACAACACCGCATGACGGACGGATCTCAAGCTTTAACGCTGTTTTCCTTCTTTACTGGACATCTGTGTTGGCTGTAGCCAGCTCACACTATTAGCAATATTATGTTTAGAGCTAATGTGCAGAGGAGTGAGAAGGAAGCATTCAGCGACCTTGTGTGTGGCAGCTCAGCCTGAACTCATCAGAAACTCAAACTATTTTCATCCTCTTTCCTCTTCCTCACTTTTTTGATTTTGTGTGTTTATTTTTGGGGGGGGCACCCAGTGGATGAGAGTCCCCGGCTCAACTCCCAGCATGGCAGATCTATGCTGCATTTCATGCCCCTGCTCCCCTTCCCTACTTTTCTTGTCTGTCTCTAAAGGCAAGGTATGGCAAAAAAAAAAAGAAAAGAAAAGATACTTACGAAAATAAATCTCCATTATATTTTTTGATGAAACATTTCCAACTTGTTATGACTCTTCTGTGCTTCACTTTGCATTCTCCAGGATGAATGTACCCTTACTCCACTGGCTTCTTTCCATGGACTTTACAATTAACGTTTTTCTGTCTGACCACACCTAAACTCCACATAAACCTGAAACACACCAACTACCATCTCACCGCTCTGGTTGCTGAGACTAACGTGTTGGCTGGTTGTTGCACGAATCCAGCAAGAAGACACATCGTATATACAAATGTTTGTAGTCTCCGGGTCTTAAAAGTGACGTGCCTTAAATTGCAGCACCACTGAGGGTAACTAGGGGCTGACTCGCAATAACCTCTGCCTCCAAAGACTACCATTCAAAAAGTGTCAACTTCTTTCATGAAATAAAAAGTCATTATTCTGTAAATTCCCTCCTTCTGATTAGTATCCTGGTGGTCCTTCTGAAAATAATTACATCATTAATCAGATATTAGGCCTTAACACCGCTGGAATATAAAGTCAATAATAAAATTCACTGACCTTGTATTTAATTTAAGAATTTCAACGTGAGTCAATGCAGAAAGAGTTTATTTGGAGGCAGCCCCTAGTGGTCCTCAGCGGTATTGCAGCTTAAGGCACTTCTGCATTGGCTTCACTTTTCAGACCCAAAAACATCGTCCATTTTTATATACAGCAAAGTCTGTGGAAGGGACAGGTGAATAGAACTTGTCTTTTACGTTTCCCCTTTATCATCGAATTGGATGGGAAGACGGCCGCCAATGTGACGTGGCACTGAGCCTCATAAAGTTGATGCAGGAAAAAGGCCTCAGACATGCAGCGCAGTCGCACGACATGGATGAGCCTGCAGGTAACTACAAACCGCTGGGGGGTCAAAGGTCAATTTCTCTTTTATGTAAATACACACACCCTCACACTCGCCATAAGCAGTCCTCTGAGACAGTAAAAGCTCCCTCTCCTTTCATCTTTAATGAAAAGCATATTTGGTTCTGCCCCCCTCCTCCTCCTCCTCACCCTCCCGTGCACCACACCAGAACCCACGCACCCATTCAAATCCTAACGCCTTTATAAACATACAGCAACGGCGCTGCAGGGCTGAGCTGAGGGAAGCGCTCATTATGAACATCAAAGGCCTCGATGGGCGCTGACTTGATCCTTTGAGATGATTGGAGTATCTCACTCGGCGAAACAAAAAGCTTGGACGTCTCTGCACGCCTCTGATACCGTCAACCGGGATGAAAATTCAATTACTGGGCGATTCATGACCGGCAGAGGGGGAGGAATGTAAAGATTTGAAGGAAATGGGTCATCACTTTTTGCCAGGATGTGCTCGCAGTTGACGAGCGGTGGATCCGACTCCCACGTGTTGCCCCAGAGGCCCCGGGGCCATACTGTAGGAAGCCGCAGTCCTGTTGTGAGCCCACAATGTGCCACCACAGAAATGTTTTATTGAAGAGCACTGTCGCTGGGTGGCTGGGTAGCCCAACAATGACTCCCATGTCAGTCTTCATGTCATGCTCTGTCTTTCACCACTGAGATGTTGTTCCTGGGTTTGATAATGGCCAGCAGTGGTTTTATGTCTGGGAGGGAGTTGCTGCTGCTCTGCAGGATTACTGAGAGTTTAGCTTCAGGCGTCGTTTCTTCATGATGCTGCGCTGCTGAGGTGGAGAGCAGCGGAGCACCAGTGCCATCTAGTGCCTCTCATGTAACCTGCTTCACCTCTGACAGGAGGAAGCCGCAGCAGCTCTACACATGTGATGGCTGACAAGTAGTGGAGAAAGGTTTATGCAGCGATAGCCAATTAATTACCATAGCAACCGCTGCTCCTGTGCAGCTCGTCAGTTTAAGGACTAAAAACCAAGTAAACCTTCCATGCTGTGTGTTTGTGTGTGTAGATGAAGAACAACATGCCTGTGTAGTGTTGTAAGGTCATATTTCATTGATGTATGTATCCATGTTGTGCATATTTACCTCCACTGTTAGCTACTGAGAGTTACCTTTATGTAGATTCAGGTCGACTCCATGTTGAGTGATGAGAGAACTATCAAGACAGCTGAGTGCTGTTCACAGGTTATTCATACAAACTCCTGAATCACTTTTCAAATATATATTTATATTTTCAGACAACATCGCCAACCACCTTGCCGTGGTTACTTAAAGCTATGCACATTGATTTGATTGGCAGACGAGAGGCGGGGCAAATTCAAACAAGAAAACCTATCAAAAACAAGGCTGAGAACTTGAGCACACATGCAGCCAAATGAATGCAGTCTGTCTGGACGTGGACCGCATGGAGAGAAAAATGCAAAGCAACAGAGGGAATAAAAAACTGTGTTATATCTATTTTTTAAGGGAAAGAATATATTCAGATGAAACCCCTTTGTAATGACCAACATTATGAATTGTAACTAATTCAATTACAGAGTTTTTACTCAGTAACTAGCACAGATTAATTGACTAAACAGTAATTTCTTTACTCTGTGACATGTAACGCCCCAAAACTGGAAATAGTTGAACAAACACAGAGACCGAATAAATTTCATTCACTGTTACTTTTCAATTACTGTGTGCTTTGTTGAACGCTGCCTCTGTGAAAGAAGCCCACACTGGGTTGGCAGGTTTCGTGAGGCCAAATAAAAACAATCATTTTTATTGTTTATTCTGTGTTTGTTGGTATTTCATGGTTTTTTTTAGGATCAGGCTACTTGGTTGAATGGTAGGACCTGAGTGGGGTCAGTCAGTCGCAGGCTTTAAAAGGCTGTCAGTTAAGATTAGAGGCGGCTGCTGTTCGGACCTCGGGCCATCTGTGGTCCACAACATGGTCATTGTGTTCTCGCTGTATGTTACATGATGGGTGAATAAACACCTCAGCTCCGCTTCAATCCCCCCACTGCCAGCCAGCGTAACATTGTTTCATATGTTGACCTGTCAGTTTTCCTTTTTATCCAGCTGCTGTGACATTTATCCACTTTAGAGAGAGACGGTGCACGTGTGAAAGAAAACATTCAATAGTTTCATTGATTAAACAACATTATTGTTTTAATGGAGTCGTGATATCATTACTTTTCTTTAGAAATTTGCACTTTTGAAACCTTTAAGTCGTACGTTTGTGTTTGAGTGTTTGGATCCAAACATGATAAAGTGGATCCATGTTTGTCAAGAAGTCAAACAGTCATAAATTCCATTTGACGGGATCCTTTCATGAAGTGGACCGAACCCGAAAGTCGAAGAAAAGGTGGCGGTCAGAATGTAGCAAGGCAGCGTGAGCAGAGACCCAAACAAAGAGCTGCTGAGGACGGAGACCTGCTGCTGTTTGAACGCTCACACAGAGGAAATTCCACATACAGACACAGAATTCATCCAACATCCCCTCCGGGTCTGTCTCATCTTCTGGAAAACTCTGCACAAACCGGTGTGTAAAAATCTGAGCTGAGCAGTCTGCTGGTGTGTGGTGGCTATAAAGAAAATTACAAACCGTGTCAGTGCGGGTTTACGTACATGACGGTACTAATGGAGCTCCAAAGAACCAGCTTCGGATGGAGATCTGGGGCGGTGTTACAAATACACGGATTGTAGCCCTAATAGCATGGGCGGATTACTGAACAGGCCAACCAGGAAAGCTTGAATCATTGACAGAATGATTACAAAGAGACACAAAAGGCCTTAAAGACACACAATATTACCACAAAGCGACACAAAGTGACCACAGAGAGAGACAGAAATAACTAAAGCGAAAAGAAATCCACAGAAATAAACAGAGCGACCACAGAGACACACAAAATGGCCATAAAGAAACACAAAATAAACCAAAAGAAATATAAAGTGACTATAATAAAAAGACAGAGAAAGACCACGGGAAACCAAAACGAGACAAAGGAGACAAAATTGGGCACAAAGCTAGATTATAGTACTAAAACGACTTAAAAACAACTCAAAATGACCATAAACAAACCAGAAAATAAGCAAAAAGATTAAAAACAATTTTTTTTTTTTTTTTTTTTTAAATCACAACAAATATATTAAATAAACACAAAGTGACAGAAGAGACACCGAAAATGGACATAAACAGCCGCACACAACACAACTACAGGATGCAAAACGACCACAACGAGGGTCGGGGTCTTGCTTCTATTGGGATGTTTGGGGAAGGAGGCCCTGCACATGTTTGTGCCCACTGACCTGATGTCTCATAATGTTGCCATGCCTACGAGGAACCATTCGAGATGTAAAGGTCAGTAACTGTTTATGAGTTACTGTGCAGGAGAACTGCTGGATTCATAACTTCCTGATAAGAGTGCACATACTGTATAGTGGAGATGAAGGTAACGATGAACCCTCCACTTCTCTCTCGCTTGACTGTCTTTGAGTCTCGCTATGTTTTTTTCCAACCGGACGTCTCTCACTCTCACTTTCTCACAGTCTCACACACCCCTCAGGAAAAGCGTTGAGAACAGCTGGCACCAACAGGTGAGAGTGTAAAGTGACTCAAAACTGCAGTGCTTCGTCACTCCGTCACCGCTGACCCCTGAAGAGAAAATAATGTCTCCTCTCACGGGGACAACAGGAGTGAACGTGTCGTCGGTCGCGACTGTAACGATGATCAGGACTAAGTGACTTGCAGTTTCTCTCCCAGCTCCCTGCTGTGACGTCTGCAGGCTGTTCACCCCCCCCCTCCCCCTCCTCCAGGAGCAGCAACTGATCCATCAATATCACTCGCTCCACACCAAGCTCTGCTTTGTAACGTTTCCAAGCTGAACACGTTCACATGAAGCTCGTCGCTGCAGGGGCTCAGCTGCTGATGATTTATGTGCCTCTTCTTTTATTTTGAAAGGTACAACTGATGGAAAACAACAGAGGGCAGTAACGATGTGAAGAAGTGCAAAAAAAATAATAATAATTGAAATACAGATATATGTGTATGTAAGTATGTACAGTATAAAATGTGCTGTGCAGATCCATCGCCATTACCATCAGGGACTCGTCTGATTGGTCCACATATTTACTCATAAAGAAGGATCTTCAGACATAAGAGGGAGAATGAGTCCTGCAACAGATGGTGTGGCCCCCACAGAACAACATCATGGAGTCAGTGTGGGATTACATGAAGACACAAAGACAAACTAAATCCACAGAACAACGGCGGAAAGTTCTCCGGGATGCTGAACAACCAACCTGCCGAGTACTTTTTAAAATCCGTGGCAAAGGAAGCTCACAGCAGATCCTGATTTTATTATTACTTGAAACGGTGAGAGCCAGTAGCTGCAGCTCCTTCTGTTCCTGTCCCTGCACTGTAATTATCGCCTGAGTGTGACCACACAGACCGAGCAGCAGGTCGTCCCTTTGAACTGCATGTTGGGCTGCTGCAGCTAATGAAGAGCCAACAGAGGCCCTGCGCTGGTTTGTTCAGTAACATACTGCAGGTTGTCTTGAAAGGACGGGACACAGCCTGCGGAGTGCAGGAGGAGTTCTTTGACATGGTCTGGAGATGTTTAGGTTTGTAATCCGTTCAAGTTTCATACATTTTTTTTTTCTTTTACGTTAATTTGTGAGGTTTTTCCACCTCCAGGAGGTCTGAGAAACGTTTCTTTCCTTTGCTGAAATGATTTTTTACAATTTGTAGATTTCTTCTTAACTTTTAATCAAATAAACTGGGAAAGTCAAACACTTCCTGTGAGGCACAGGGATTCAGGAAAGAGCGATACCAGCTCTGAAATGTTTAGAACACAAACAGGAAAAGATTTAAAAAGTTGATAGAGTTGGATGAGTGTGTTATCTTAAGAATGAGAGCACCAAAACCAGATTATTTCTCCCTTCATACGTCATCAACTAGATCTGTGATTGGACCATCCAACCGAGCATTTATTAGTTTAGTCAGTGACACAAAATATCTCCGCAACATGATGAGCCGTAACTGTGACAGACAAACTGTCCTACCTTGAATCGCACTTTCTTCAGCATCATTCTCGACTCCAGGTGAAACAGACACTGACAAAAAAAAAAAAGAGACGTCACAGAACTTTTGCAGCTCCACGCTCCATTCAGGAAAATCCCTCCTCCACAGAAACTCCAACCGGTTGCTCCTCTGATTCCAAATCCAGGCGAAACAGCCAGACGGACTCACCGTGTGCTGTGCAGTGTGAGGCGTCTGACTGCCGACTGTGTGCTTAACATGCCAAAGACAACAGTGTCTACCCTCCCCTCTCCCCTCTCCCCCCTCCTCTGAGACCTCTTTGCAGGGTTTATCAGCCTGCTCATTCATTCGTAAAAAAGACACACCCTCTTTTTTTTTTTTTATGACTGGAGGAGCTGCTATTAACACTCCTGTCCTCCAGCAACACCCCGCACTCCAAATATGGGTGCTGGTAAGCTCTTTCAAACTTGCCCCCTCTGACCCAGAAAACCCTTGTCCCACCCCTCCACCCTCCTCACACTCTTCATCTCCCACCATTAACCCATCTGTTGAGCTGCAGTGTCACAAGCTCAATATCTGACTCGCCTTCATCTTCACGGCTGTTTGGCTTCTTCTCTTTGCTCAATCCATCTGTACGAACACAATACAAACTTAGCAGAGTGCCAGTTTCAGGAATGTGGGACAAGTTTCAAACTAAAAGCCATTTTAAAAGGATGAGTTCCAGGTTTAAAAAGTTAGAAGTCAGAAACCCTTTCTCATCTCTACAGGGAGTCTATTCAGAGTCTTGATGTGTGTGTGACTAAACAAAGCATCAGTGTAGTCTTTATCCTAGACATCAAGTGCTGGAGCGAGGCCGCGATGGGATCAGAAAACAATAACATGCACCTTAAAATCAGTTCTACAGCTGACAGGCAGCCAGTAGACAGATTTTAGTATGAAGTGGGTGGTGATAGGTGACTTGGCTCCAGCGTTTTGAACTAAATATTACAAAAATCCATCTATTTTTTTAAGTCTAATACTGTAAAAAAAACAACTTTGTTTTTGTTCACTATGCCTGGAGCAACATTAAAAAAAAAACCTCACATAAGAAATTGTCTGATAGCTGAAACAGAGTCCAGGCCTTGTAAAGCATTTATGGAGTGGGGATCCACCATCAGGTTTACCTGAAAATGTCTTTACGTTGGTCCTTGTTGTGTTGCGCACAAAGATGTAACTAAACACCCATCGCTTTTTGATCCATCAGCAGACTATTTTACCATTTCTTCACGGAGCTTTGGATTTTGGTGGAATCGCAGACGACAAAGGGCTAAAAGAACCTTTTAGTTATTTGGAAAGTTATGAGATGTTAGCTCTTAAAACAAAGTCAAAAGTTAGCCAGAGAGGAGAATATAGTGTTACAAGAAGATGCACTGTAAATCCACGACTGAACTAAGGTTCTTTCTTTTGGCCTGTTCACTGATATTCAAAATCGGTTTTGTTCTTATTTAACTGAAAGAAATTTTGAGTCATTCAATCACTGATTTCTAAAACTGTGACCAGGTCCAAATAAGATGAGACAGAAATATAGAGCTGTATGTCATCTGCATAGATATATAGAGCTGTATGTCATCTGCAGAGATATAGAGCTGTATGTCATCTGCATAAATATAGAGCTATATGTCATCTGCATAGAGATATAGAGCTGTATGTCATCTGCATAGATATAGAGCTGTATGTCATCTGCATAGATATAGAGCTATATGTCATCTGCATGGAGATATAGAGCTCTGTCATCTGCATAGAGATATAGAGCTGTATGTCATCTGCATAGATATAGAGCTATATGTCATCTGCATAGAGATATAGAGCTGTATGTCATCTGCATAGAGATATAGAGCTGTATGTCATCTGCATAGAGACATAGAGCTGTATGTCATCTGCATAGAGATATAGAGCTGTATGTCATCTGCATAGAGATATAGAGCTGTATGTCATCTGCATAGATATAGAGCTATATGTCATCTGCATAGAGATATAGAGCTGTATGTCATCTGCATAGAGATATAGAGCTGTATGTCATCTGCATAGAGATATAGAGCTGTATGTCATCTGCATAGATATAGAGCTATATGTCATCTGCATAGATATAGAGCTATATGTCATCTGCATAGAGATATAGAGCTGTATGTCACCTGCATAGAGATATAGAGCTATATGTCATCTGCATAGAGATATAGAGCTGTGTCATCTGCATAGAGATATAGAGCTATATGTCATCTGCATAGAGATATAGAGCTGTATGTCATCTGCATAGAGATATAGAGCTATATGTCATCTGCATAGAGATGTAGAGCTGTGTCATCGGCATAGATATAGAGCTATATGTCATCTGCATAGAGATATAGAGCTGTATGTCATCTGCATAGAGATATAGAGCTGTATGTCATCTGCATAGAGATATAGAGCTGTATGTCATCTGCATAGAGATATAGAGCTGTATGTCATCTGCATAGATATAGAGCTATATGTCATCTGCATGGAGATATAGAGCTGTATGTCATCTGCATAGATATAGAGCTATATGTCATCTGCATGGAGATATAGAGCTGTGTCATCTGCATAGAGATATAGAGCTATATGTCATCTGCATAGAGATATAGAGCTGTATGTCATCTGCATAGAGATATAGAGCTGTATGTCATCTGCATAGATATAGAGCTATATGTCATCTGCATGGAGATATAGAGCTCTGTCATCTGCATAGAGATATAAAGCTGTATGTCATCTGCATAGATATAGAGCTGTATGTCATCTGCATAGAGATATAGAGCTGTATGTCATCTGCATAGAGATATAGAGCTGTATGTCATCTGCATAGATATAGAGCTATATGTCATCTGCATGGAGATATAGAGCTCTGTCATCTGCATAGAGATATAGAGCTGTATGTCATCTGCATAGATATAGAGCTATATGTCATCTGCATAGAGATATAGAGCTGTATGTCATCTGCATAGAGATATAGAGCTGTATGTCATCTGCATAGAGATATAGAGCTCTGTCATCTGCATAGAGATATAGAGCTGTATGTCATCTGCATAGATATAGAGCTGTATGTCATCTGCATAGAGATATAGAGCTATATGTCATCTACATAGAGATCTAGAGCTGTATGTCATCTGCATAGAGATATAGAGCTGTGTGTCATCTGCATAGAGATATAGAGCTATATGTCATCTACATAGAGATCTAGAGCTGTATGTCATCTGCATAGAGATATAGAGCTATATGTCATCTGCATAGAGATATAGAGCTATATGTCATCTGCATAGATATAGAGCTGTATGTCATCTGCATAGAGATATAGAGCTATATGTCATCTGCATAGAGATATAGAGCTATATGTCATCTGCATAGAGATATAGAGCTGTGTCATCTGCATAGAGATATAGAGCTGTATGTCATCTGCATAGATATAGAGCTGTATGTCATCTGCATAGAGATATAGAGCTGTATGTCATCTGCATAGAGATATAGAGCTGTATGTCATCTGCATAGAGATATAGAGCTATATGTCATCTGCATAGAGATATAGAGCTGTATGTCATCTGCATAGAGATATAGAGCTGTATGTCATCTGCATAGAGATATAGAGCTGTATGTCATCTGCATAGAGATATAGAGCTATATGTCATCTGCATAGAGATATAGAGCTATGTCATCTGCATAGAGATATAGAGCTATATGTCATCTGCATAGAGATATAGAGCTGTGTCATCTGCATAGAGATATAGAGCTGTATGTCATCTGCATAGATATAGAGCTGTATGTCATCTGCAGAGATATAGAGCTATATGTCATCTGCATAGAGAGATAGAGCTGTATGTCATCTGCATAGAGATATAGAGCTATATGTCATCTGCATAGAGATATAGAGCTGTGTCATCTGCATAGAGATATAGAGCTGTATGTCATCTGCATAGAGATATAGAGCTATATGTCATCTGCATAGAGATATAGAGCTGTATGTCATCTGCATAGAGATATAGAGCTATATGTCATCTGCATAGAGATATAGAGCTATATGTCATCTGCATAGAGATATAGAGCTGTGTCATCTGCATAGAGATATAGAGCTGTATGTCATCTGCATAGAGATATAGAGCTATATGTCATCTGCATAGAGATATAGAGCTGTATGTCATCTGCATAGAGATATAGAGCTGTATGTCATCTGCATAGAGATATAGAGCTATATGTCATCTGCATAGAGATATAGAGCTGTATGTCATCTGCATAGAGATATAGAGCTATATGTCATCTGCATAGAGATATAGAGCTGTGTCATCTGCATAGAGATATAGAGCTGTATGTCATCTGCATAGAGATATAGAGCTATATGTCATCTGCATAGAGATATAGAGCTGTATGTCATCTGCATAGAGATATAGAGCTGTATGTCATCTGCATAGAGATATAGAGCTGTATGTCATCTGCATAGAGATATAGAGCTATATGTCATCTGCATAGAGATATAGAGCTGTGTCATCATAGCGATGGAAATAGATGCCATATCTGTGGTCAATAGAATTTAAATGGCGACGTGTACCAGAGGACAAGAATTGGGCCCAGGATGGAGGCTTGGAGCAAACAACATGAAATGTTTTCAAATCCAAACTAATCTACTTATGTACAGAAATGCTCACAGTAATGTAGAGATGTGGTAATGTAGAGTTAAACAAATATTTCAGACCACTGCTTTACATTCAATTTGATGGCTTGAGAGGCCTGATTTTAAAAAGGTGAATACAAGACGGTTCAGGATTTTTTTTTTTTAACCCTAACCCTGTCAAAATATTATCATGAGAAGTAAAAAAATGTGACCGTTGCGACTTCAGAAATGAAAAAGGACCGGTGTTCACATGCTACCGGAAACCCTTCCATGAATTTTTGGTAAAGATATTTACGGACCCGAGTATGAATCCTATTGGTTTTGATGATCCTTGTTTTCATCTGGCATCAATATGAAATCAAAATGTGCTTATTTAGCAAATGCTAGCATGAAAAAGATGAACAGGACAAACACGGTAAACATCAGGATGTTGGCACTCTTAGTATTTTAGTTTGAATTTTGTTCAAAATTCACTTACGTTGAAATGATTTAAATTTAAACTAAAACACTGGGATAAAGCGCTCACAGCTCCTCGACATACTGCATGTGATAAAAAGGATGCAAGCAGACGTTGCTCCGCTTCAAAAAGGAGTTTGAAATCTGAAAAGGTTGGGGAAAACCACCGGCACAGGAAAGAACAGACATGAGTCACGCATGTAGAAACTGAACCCGCGGTCCACGGCTCCGTGTTTAGTCTGGCTCCTGTGACCCTCACGGATGATGTTAATGAATGAGGTCTTGTGTGACCGGAAAGGCTGACTCATTCCTGGGGGCTTAAAGGTGACCGTGGTTAGTCATCACACCAGACACAACAAAATGAAACGAGTCAAATTTCAATTGATACCGAGGTAATGTAGATATCAGAAAATGTGTTTTGAGAAGGCACATGTCCTTCCTGACACCAACGGTGCTGACCAGACTAAATAAATCTACACCAACATGGAGCCACATTCTTTCCTTGCCCACAGCCAGAGGAAAACTCTAACCGCCACACCGTCACGGCTTCTCGCATTATTTACGATTACCGACAGGATACGATTCCTGTTGCTTAATTAAGACAAGCCAATTAACACAAACACCCCAAGTCAGACTTACATTTTCAATAATACACTTTATTCCATTAAAGATTCTTTTTTTTTTTCTAATTGTACACTGGAATGTTAAGATTCCCCTTTCAGCAATTTAGTCAAAAATGCTCAATCTTTGTCATTTTCAATCCAACATCCACACAACCACTGCTAAATTGAAATTTGGGGAGTACAAATGAAAAAAACAAAAAAAAAAAACAAACATGAAAGACAAATGTTATATTTTGAGTAATGTTGATGCGCTGTGATGAATGTAAGTAAAGGATGACCGGGTGGATGAAAGGCAGAGTTTACTGCGAGGGCTGCTTCCCTTGGATGTGAGGGCAGTGGGTGGAACATCAGTTCTCTGATCCCTGCTCTGGATGTGTGACTGAGTGGATGCCAACACACACAAACACTCCCATCTCAGATCTGATACCTGCGGTGGGTTTGTTTGATTAGGGGGGCTTAGATGTCGAGTCTGGGCCTCCTTCAAACTATTTTTTTATTTTTTAACTCTGATATCTGAGGGGTGATCACTGAAACATGGCATCTCTTTTGTTTTTGACAAAGCAAAAGGAGTGGTTGTAATGGTGTTACCCAAAAAAAAAAAAAAAAAAAAAAAAGATTCAGATGCAACAAGTCAAATGTATTTACTGGCAGGTAACTTTGCCCTGCAGCTGAGAACTCCTTACAGTCCTGCTCTTCACTGTCAAAGTTCAACATCCAGATTAGTGGTAAACAATGACAAATTATACAGCAAACAGTAAAAAACAACAAGTTCAAAATAAAAAGGACAATTTTGCTGATGATAACTGCAGACAGTACACACAATATACTGAGCACGGAGCCACATTATGTTGTCCTTCAGCAAAGAGCCGCCGACAACAGAAACTGGCACAAAAAAAAAAAAAAAAAAAAAATCAAAGCGTTCCCAAGAAAGAAACAAAATTAAAAAAAAAAAAAAATTATAATAATCATTTGAAGTGAGATATCAATAGAGCAAATCACAAGAGTTTAACGATTAAAGGTGACAGGCGTTATAATGATTGAGACGGCGACAATTCTGCAGTTATTACGTGCGAGACAAATCTGAAAAAAAAAAAAAAACAAGAACCCCATTCGACAATCGACGGACCATTTGCAATGCGAGTGATGACGGGTCGTGGAGGACGCAGGACTCTGAGGGTGGGAGGGAAGGTGAGAGGGAGGGAGGGAGGGCGGGGGGGGGGGGAAGGATACTAAATTACCAGCGCTCTCTGTTGGAGACGGATACAGTGGCGTCAGGTCCCTGCTGCTCCTCCTCTCTTACCTCCCCGGCAGGGTTTCACCCGAGACGGACGCTGAGAGAGCGCCGCCGGCCCTCCTGCACCCCCCCCCCCCCCCCCCCGGTCATCCTCTACTCAGTCTGAAGTCCTCTTTACAGTTCTGCTCAGCGAACACAACAGCATCAGTGTAGTTTTCTTTGCGTTTGTGGGCGCGTGTGTGTGTGTGTGTGTGTGTGTGTGTGTGTGTGTGTGTGTGTGTGTGTTGGTTTTTTTCCCGGTTCAATTAACTCTATATATAGATGATCCTCTCTCATACAAACATATAAATACACCACCGCTGCTCTGCTCCACCACAGGAAGAGGCTTCGCCAGAGGTGCTGACGTAGTCCTGTTGATCTCCAGAATGATATACCGGGTGGGCAGGCAAGAAATCTGCAAACTTTCTCTGTAGCATAGATTTGGACTTTTTTTTGTTGTTGTTGGTGATTTTTTTTTTGTTTGATTTTGTTGGTTTTTTTTTCTTCGAAATATGTTTACAGGATTTCGTATTTGTCAACAACGAAGGAGGTTTCTGAAGAGAATCTAACGGAGCCGTCGCCGTCCACGTGAGTCGCTTTGGTAACCTGGGAAGGACAAAAAAACCAAAAACAAGGGTTTAATTAACAGCACATATCTTGTTTATCATGTGACAGATTGCTGAGCAGGAGCTGCACTCTGTATGGTCTTGAAATCAGCCCTTTGAAGTCCTCTGGAGAGAGAAAATGTCTCTTCCTGTTGCTTTTTACCGTCTCGATTTAAGTGCTACATAAACAAAGTTGTTCACCGGGGAGGACTCCCGTTTGAATGGAACTACACTGACGGACATTCAGTGTTCGTAGAAGAAAATCTTCTCGTCCTTTAGACTGAAGCAAGCAGGAGGCTTTAACGGAAAACTTCTGCAGACAGAAACCTTTTTAAAATCGTAGTCCGGTGAGTTCGGATCGTACTTCCACACGCTCGTCATAAATACCAGCACGACTGGAACATTCAGAGTACTTTCACGTTGCGTGATTTACTTCCATCTGCTGGAAGGCAACGCTTTTTAAAAAGGTTACAAATTTAGTTACAAGCCTTCAGATATCCGCCGTGTCAAAAGTTCCTGCTGCGACACATTAAAAATCTGCCACACAAACGAGATGCTTTCATGGCGCAGGACCGACAGGAAATGACGCGCGTTTATCGCAGCAATAAAGTTGATCTGCAACACAAACAGCCTCGTTTCACATCTTAAAGCTGACGTGACCGTAGACGTCCAATAGAACAGGACGGAGATCATCTTGGGTGTTTTGGAAACAGAACAGAGATAGTCGGAGTGTAAACGGCTGCAGCGAGCCGACGGGATGAAAAGGTGCAGCCGGCGGGCCGATGGGCGAGAACCTTCTCCGCGCTACAGCGACCGCTTCGCAAATTTCGGATCTTCTGCTAGACGGAAAACACGCGG
Organism: Embiotoca jacksoni; assembly: GCF_022577435.1. Taxonomy (NCBI): domain Eukaryota; kingdom Metazoa; phylum Chordata; class Actinopteri; family Embiotocidae; genus Embiotoca; species Embiotoca jacksoni. The sequence continues at coordinate 938,615 of NW_027185274.1, forward strand.
TCTCGACTTTGCGCCCCCCCCCCCCGCCGAAACCCACAGACGCTCCCGTCGCCGTCGGCGACCCACCTGGATGTCGCAGTAGTTGCGCTTGGACACAAAGGACACATTGATAGGGAAGAAGTCGTTGGGCTGTCCGGCGATGCTGAACTCCAGGCTGCCCGTCTTGTTGTTGGCGTCGATGACAGGTAGGCACCACTCCAGCAGGTTCCGCCTGCTGTCGTGTTTGTACTCTCCGTCCAGGTCCCCGATCACAGGAGCTCCCACACCGGACCTGAGGAGGAGGAGGAGGAGGAGGAGGAGGAGGACTGACACCATTAGCAAACACACCTTTCTGCTCCACATATCTGGAACAAACTCCCAGAAAGCTGCTTCAAATCGAGATGGAAGACTTTTCTGTTTGCTGCCTTTCACTGAACCAGATTCAAGGATGTTGATCAATTTCCTGCATTTCACTCCTGTGTTTTATTTCTTAAACTGCAACTTGTATTCTATTTTTTTTTTTGCTTGTTTAATGTTTTAATGACTGTTCTTAATGATTCAATCAATGTTCTTAATTGTTTTCAAAATTTCCTTTGGCCTTGTGTTTTGATGCTTTTACACTTTGAAGTGCCTCGTTGTTAAAATGTGCTCTTCAAACGAACCCGCCTCGCCTTTCGCTGCTCCGCGTCGATAAGATGAGGACACGCTTCCAACACACTTTGCGCTTATTGTGAATTTATGTGATCGCGGTTTCCTACGACAGTGTTCAGACCGATATGTTGAGGGGGACGACAACCTAACCGGTGTTTGAAGTGTAAACGAGGTGCAGGAGCAGAGGTATACTCACGGTACGGGGATGCTGATGACCACGTCGTTGAGCTCCAGGCTCTCCTCCTGCAGCTCGTACTCGATGTTGACGTCGCAGCCGGTGCCGCTCTCTGAAGGCCAGCAGTTTACTGTGAAACAGAATCCAGGTGAGAAAGCGTCCTGTGGGACTCCAACGCTCCGTTACCGAGGTTTCAACGCCTCCTGCCGACGACAGCCCGGGACAATAATCGAACGGTAGAATAAAGCTAAAGTTGTCCACGTCAATCTCTGACCTCAAGTCTCCCCTCGTCCGGTGAGACCCAGCAGAGCAATCGCATCAATTCATCTCCTCGTTGATTTACAGAACATTCATTAACAATTCTTTTGTCGATCAAACAATCATAATTTTTAAGCAACAAAGTCGAACTTTGCTGGTTCCTGCTTCTTGATATAGACGGAAAACTCAAAACCGAAAGGTGGGACGCAAAAAAAAAAGAAAAAAGAAAAAAAAAAAACACGTTCACTTTCTTTTATTTGGACATTTAACAGCCCCAAAATTAAAAAAAAAAATTAAAAATGAATGAACTGATTGAGAAAATGATCACTGACTAATCGATAATGAACACAGTCCTTCAGTAAAACTCGGCATCACATCAAAGCACGTAGGAGCTGCATGCATGAGGACGTACTGGTTAGCGGTATGAGGGACTCGTCCGTGGTCTGTAGTCTCCACTTCAGGACGCCCACGTCGTTGTTGAGGGGGAAAGACTTCTCGGTGTTCTTCAGGCCGATCACCGACTCGGCTGTGAACAACTTCTTGTCCACGTTGGGATGTGTCTGAGACGAAAAGGACGGGAAGACACACGTTAATAACATTATTAATAGCTCGTGAAAACGTTTTGTTGATGGGGTTGTTGGACCGGCCTGTTCAGACATATAGGAAGTTCAGACATGTAGGAAGTTCAGACATATAGGAAGTTCAGACATATAGGAAGTTCAGACATGTAGGAAGTTCAGACATGTAGGAAGTTCAGACATATAGGAAGTTCAGACATGTAGGAAGTTCAGACATGTAGGAAGTTCATCCGTGCGGCGTGTTCAGCTCTCGTGTTTTTCAGGGAATCTATCGTCCTGTGCGGCGTCATAACTGGGCGGAACATCCTTTGAAAAGAAATCTCGCCATCTTCCGAGGCGTTTGCTTTTTTTCTTCATGCGTTTAAGGCCACAGTGCTGAAAGACGTGTTCTTAGTGCCTCTACGACCTGATTTGTGTATCAAGCGAGGAGGAGAGTCGTCAGGTTTGTCGGTAAAACTCTTTACGGATACTTTTACAGAGCTTCTGAGGAGCTTCAGTGTCGGGATGATTGGACGTGTTTGGCTTTGCTCTCCAGTGAAATCCTCCATTTCTGTTGATTAGTTTAGTTTAGTGAGAGGTTGGTGGGGCAGGTGCAGCGGAGAGCGCCCTCTGCTGGACCTCAACACAAACTACTCTAAGTGCTCTTGCTCTGAAGTCCAACAGGGAGTTACAGGATGAGTTTTATTTTGTTTCAACAGAATAAAAAGTTTGTACAGTAGCCCAGAAGGGACAAACCCAACTCTGGCTGGAGAGAGGACCTTTCTGGAGTTTCACAGCCACCGTAGATTCTCCGACATGTCCGGAAGGGGACGGTGAGGCGAGGGGTTGTTCATCTGGCTCGTACTCTGCAGCCTCACCGCTAGATGCCGCTAAATGCTACAAACGGCTCCTTTAACGTCACTAAGTAGAGCAGAATGAAACTCGTAGTGGTCGGCACCAGTTCACCGCTCTGAGAACCTTCTTCTCTGCACTCCTGTTTAAACACGAGTCCGTCTCACCACGAAGACAAACACGGAGGAGACTGCCGCCTCTCGATTAGAACGGACACCTCGCTTACGATGTTTATTCTTTCTCCCGGAGACGTGGACACGTGGGATCCGCACCGCCGGGGTTGCCATGGCAACAGCAGACGACAGGTCCGCTGAACCTAACGAGGAGCGGCCCGGAAGGAGGAAGGCCGCGGTGGCTCGCGTGTGCGCTTGCACTCACCTGCAGCTGCAAGCCTTTGTTGTCGTTGTTGATGATGACGAGGCGGATGCGGCCGTTTTTGTCGTCGGTGACTCGCAGCGTCACCATGCCGAGCAGCTCCATGTTCTGGAGGCCGCCGTCGCGGCCGCAGGTCAGCGAGATCTTCTCCTCCACGCGCAGATGGACGCTGGAGAGGAAGCACATACGCGCACGCACACACTTCAGAACGGGAATCGACGCGCGAAAGTGTCCACGGCGAGTTGAGGCGAGGCCGCCGGGAGGTTTTACAGACAGCTGCAACTCTCAATTTCGGACACGACTCGTTTTCCATCAAACCGCGACGTCGTTCTAATCAAAGAGAAAACATGAACATCGTCGCGATTCCGTTCACTTCATTTCTCGCTGCGCCGTGATCAGCTTGGCTCGAGTGGAATTAAAAGCAGCTCCTGTTGTTTGGGCTCAGATGAGCGGCAATAAGATTCAGAACGTGGAAAGTGACGTTCACAAATACTTCCCAAGCGAAACACAAGTGTGTAAAATGTGTGTACACGTCTAAGGAAGTGAAGATCAGCCCACACGAGTATGAATTTTGAGTCCGTCTTTACACTTACACGTGATTGGACAGAAACAAGCCAATCACAAAGCAGAGTCAGACTGTCCAATCAGGGGGAAGGGGGTGATGACTGACCCTAAGTTGAGCTTCCACATTAGAAAAGATGTTGAAAATAAATGTGTATGGAACAGCTGTTGCAGTAATAACATTATAAAAACAAAGCTTTGTTTAATTTGAGCTTAAAAGCATTTCTTTCTGCCCCGTTTCAAACTCTTACAAGAGGCTGCATGTAAAGACTGAAAATATCTGAAAAAATTCATCTTCAACATATATTTTACTCAAAGCCTGAATGAGCCACAGTGTCAGCAGCCTGAACCCTGCGGCGTCGCCTCGGACCTCTTACTATATAAAAGGTTCACACAAATCCAGGTACCGTCGCACGTATCACACGACCTTCGGTGGAAACGAGCACCGGCTGCTGATCAAACGGTTGACGTCGGATGAATCGGCACGAATAGCGAGCACGATGAGCGTGTACCTCTCCACGTTGACCGGTGGCGGCAGAGCTTTGGATACGTCGGAGCCTCTCTTCCCGGTGCTGGGCATGATGGTTTCACCCTCGGACTTCAGCTTGTCGACAAAGTTGTCCACCTCTTTCCCTTTAGCGCCCAGTTTCAGAGCCTTACTGGGTCCAGTTGGTCTGCATGAAGAAAGAAAACAACAACAACAACACACGATGCTTCACCAGTTTATCCAAAAAAAAAGTACAGAGTGCAATGCGTGGTGTGTTCCTCGGGAGATGTACCTGACTGCAGCTGGTGTGATCTTGGGTTTCTCGGGCTCAACGATGGTGTCTGTGATGATGGACCCCGAGGACACGCTGGTCATGCCGGCGCTGCCGAAACCGCCGAAGGCCGGCACCTTCTTCCCGGAGCGCTCGGCGTCCCTCCGGGCCTGCTGGAGCTCCTTGGCCTTCCTCCTCATCTCTGCCTTGGCCTCTCTTTCCTGAGTCTGTGGATTCACGGCGCAGAGTTTAACAAAAGCGGCACGTGGACTTTAAGCGTCTGCGGTGCGGTCGTGTCTCCACCCGCGCGGTTTAATACACTTCGTGCACCCTGTAACTGAACACATCCTCCAAACACGGAATAAATCTGTTGCTTAACGTTCTCGCTTTACTGTACTTCTGTCTTCCTCCTGTATTTCACGGTTACGTCCTTTTCTTCCTCTGGTGTCTGTACGATCTGCCCAGTGGGACTTTACATAACATCGCTTTTTATTTTTCCAAATGTTCTCCAACACACACTTTCGGTTTCTTTTCCACTATTTCCTTATTTTGTTTTCTGCCGCGATGAAACCGTTTCCGCCCGGCGAGCGCTACGCTTTGGTTTGACCCGGTGAAGCCGGAGCAGATCTCACCTCTCTGACGGCACGGAACACTTTCTCCTCGTGGGAGTCCATCTCTGTGAAGGTGCGGATCTGAGCCAGGTTGACGTTCTCTCTGTAGCCGAGCGCCACGATCTCATCGAAGGCGAAGATCAGGTCGAAGCAGTGCTCGGATATTTCGCTCTCCTCCAGCACGCGGCAGTATTCGGGGATCTGGAACGGTAGGAAGGACGAGTTAATATCAGACGACCAGGACCGGAGCAAACATGACTGCTGCCCGCGGTGGCTGAGAAACGTGAGGAATCGACGCGTTGATTTGCTCGGCTTTATGAACGAGGTTTATTACCTCCGCTGAGAAGGTTATGTTTTCAGTGTGGCTTGTTTGTTTCCTTGTTTCTCAGCTGGATAACTGAAAAAAAAACAACAACAAAAAAACCTACCAGTCTGGTTATCAGGAAACTTGGCGAAAGGGTGCAGCGCGGGCCGAAGGATGTGAAGCACGGGACGGACACTAACATTGTGAGACGATTCCGGCAATATCATGACTACATATCTCAGTCCACATTCAGGAGGACCAGTAATCCTCTGGATCATCTACCTGCTCAAACAAGCAGTAGTTATGGAGCACTTGGGCAACATGATGAACCAGAGCCAATACGATACCACAACTGTAATAATAAATTAAAACAAACATTTTTTCTCTTAACTGAAGGCAGATTTTAAAATACACATGCAACTAACATTTACTCTCACACATATCGAGCTGTGAATTGTATTTGATAAACTATACTGGAAATATTAAGGTAAAGAAAACATTCAAATGTACTCTTCACAAGATGAAGCAACAATATTGACTGGAAACATTGTTTCAAACTGCATCCTAAAGTTTCCGCTCGTGGACTTCAAATCACGTCTCATTCTGATCTTTTATTTCTTTTCAATATGTAAAATTATATTTCACTTGAATCAATTCTGTTTTTGGGGTTTTCACATATATGTTAAGCATAAGGAATATTTTCAGTACATAAATGCACAGCTGAGATGTGAGGCTTCAGCTTGACATTAACTTATTTTGACGTCGTTCTGTTAGTTGCAGAAACATTTACATCAATAAAACGGTGTCAGTTTTCAGATTTGCATATCATAGAAGAGTGGACTATTGACCCTGGTGCAGCTCTGTGCTCGCTGGTTTCCAGATTATTTTGGAGGTGTGAATGCACCATTCACTTATTCATGAAAAGCTGTTGGCTTTCTGCAATAAAAATACATGTAATAATGATCCTTTAACAAGTCATCACATTCACTGCATACCATAAGGCTATTTAATGTAATAAGGTTCAGTTAATATGGCCAAAAATTCCAATATGAACTTTTTCACTGTTACTGTCAATTCTTTTTTCAACATAAATTTCAGGAAAGATTTCATACTTTTCACCCAAAACTAGTGTGACATGTGCTACAGCAAGAGAGAACCACTAAGAGGTCCATTATCCTTTTACACATTACAACACTGTCAAGAAAAACACATTGACGGAGCTCTTCAAAACTGATATTGAAAATTGGGTTATCCATTTGTCTGATGTTGGACTTTGCACAACCAAACTACATCCACGTGCTTATTTGTAGCGGGTGATACTGCCCTCAAATAATACAACAATATTTCAGGGGTAATTCTGTGTGATCACGTTACAACTTCAAGAAAATACATATTAAATAAACGTGACAGTTTGCCTTGAAGTGTTCAGTACAAATGACGGTGGTTCGTGTCTTTTGGATGGTTTTGGAACCAACTCCTCCATCAGGAAGCCGCTATCGGCCACGCTGGTGCTGCTCTGTTCAAGTTCAGCATGTAACATGCGGCATGCCGTCACGAGGCACAACGGTGACGACGTCATTGCATCAACAAGTTGAAACATTATCGTGATATGAATATGGTTTTTAAAATCATATTGCAAATTGTGCAGATTTCATTGTAAACAATACAATGTGATATAGCTATGATGGCAATAAGACCGTCTTACTTCAGTCTTATTTTGAATTGTTCCTGACTGACGCTGCCATGAGTCAAGTTGTATTTGATGGCCAAAGCTTCCACAGGCGGGCGTCTTTAGGGAAACCGTGACAGCTTACGTTGCCGTCGAGATTCCAGAGAACCATTTCTCACTAAAAGCGCTGCTGTTGATTGCGAGACAGCAAAATAAACAATCTCTATTGTGATCTTTCTTTCCCTTTCAGAAAAGAAAAGTGAGTCACCAGATAAAGGTCCACCTTCATCCCATTTCACCGCCTGTATTCCCCCCACAATGTGTTTATTAAAAGGTAAAGTGAGTTTTAGTCAAATACAAACTATACATCAATTTATTTTCTGCCTACTTGTGTCATCAACAAAAAGCAAATAAACTCAAATGAAAAAAAAAACAAAATCAAGAAGGGTTCTTAAATTAATGACACCAAGCAGAAAATACAACTGAGGAAAGCAGCGCAGAACGTATCACCGCTACACGACTGAAACACGTTCAGTCTGCCGACTAATTTACGTTTTTAATGAACCCAGAGATGAAACGTTTCGTTAACATTCCTAAATGAATTTTTTTGTTCCCACACAAGTTATGCTTCTGTTTCGTCACAATGTCCCACCCATCATTTAATGTAACAGAGAGATTAGGAGTAGAACATCTTTTCCCTGTTTTAACTGGCAAGAATTACAAAGACAGCACGAGTGTCATGTTATAAGCTACATCAGGAATTAAAGATCGGTGGGAAGAATAATTACTATAAATAGTTTTAAGCACCGTGGATGTGGCACTAACATGTGGCGATTTCTTCAGGGTACGCTTGATTAATCCAAAACGGAGACGTCACAAATCTGGCAACTCGTGTGTCTAAAGAATGTCATCGACCTACAGATTGCTCAACGCGAGGCGGGCCAACGTGACGATGTTGACTCTCCGTCTCGCTGAAGACCGACGCCGTCTATTTAAACAGATGTTGCGTGGCGTCTTTAACTGAGGCTGCCCAGGTTTCCTTACCACGCGGGAGAAGAGTCTGAGTGTCTCCAGGTCCTCCAGGATGTTGCTGTTCTTGGTGGTGATGAGGACCATGTAGAGCTTCTCCAGCGGCTGGTACACGTAGCGAACGCTGTCTGTTTCCACGAAGGTGTGCTGCTTGCCCGTGTTCATCAGTTTAGGGAACGCGGCCAGGAGACCCTCGATTCGCGTTCGGGTCATTTCCACGAACTGCCGCGAGACGATGGCCTTGCCGGCCTTGGTGCACACCGCCGCTGCCAACAGCACCTGAGGGCGACGAGGAAAACGGGAACGTTAAGAGAGCCGGCAGACCTTCACCGGCACGACGTCTAATGCGCTCCTAGATTCCCTGAGTGTGCACGTATTGCTGAAAGTGGTTTGTTTAAAAGAATTTCAGCAGCACATTGGGCTGTCACTTACTTCTTTCACTAGGTCTGTCGATTATTTAAAAACAAAAATCACATGATTGCAAATATTTGAACTGATCGCAAATAGTTTAGTTCGTACAAAAACAGCTGGATGAAATTATCAGAATTTTCAGATCTCACTATTTCCACATCGCCGTCCCCCGGTTGATGTTTCATGCTCTTTTCATGGCTTTTGTTTTCTCCCCTTCCTGGCGCATGGAAATGAGCGCCACCAGGTGTTTATTTTAAAGTGCTTAATCCCTGACATTTCAACAGCATTTTGATGAGAATCTATTGAGATTAAATTCATGGATTTAGTGGCAAAGTCAAACACCGCAGCACTGCTGCGAGTACATTTTAGTTTTAAACCAAAAGAAAAGAATAGATCAATAACTTGGAGGTGATTAATTGGATTTACAGAAAAAAAAAGAAAAAAAAAAGGTGGCGGTCAACACTGCAATTAGTATGTTCCAATGTTTGGTGCCAATAAATAACTCCTCTTCTTCTGAATGTGTTTTATTCAAATATTGTTAGGCGTGTGCTTCAATAGTGCCGTAAATTACACAGACAGATTCACAACTCTTTGTGAGACCATTTGTCGTCAATCGTCTCCGGGAGTGCAGATTTGAACAAGTTTAACATCAGATTATTCAACGTGGTCTTAAACTTGTGTGACACTGAATTGAAGGCCTTGAGTAAATCTTGACACAGCCTCGCTTGTCCAGCAAGCGTGTCGCTTTATATTACTGTCTCACAAGGCTCAAAGCAGCCTGTTGACTCTTGGTGCAAGAAGACAGGAGGAGCAGCTGGCTGCCAAACGGAGAAAGAAATGGAAATCATTGCGACAGCAGAGATGATGATGATGATGATGATGTTGTGCCGAATTTGTCAAACGTGAGAGGCGATTCGGATGAGCTCGTGTTTTTGTTCACGGTGTGAACTTGTGTTTGTCAAGAAGCAAAACCAAGTTTAAATCCGCAATAATTTGGCCGGTGTTTGGTGAGACGACCTCAGCCCGGGAGAGACGGCGGCATACACCGGGAATAAACGTGTCCGGTGGCAGATCAGTAACTTACAGACGTGAGTTAGGCTGGAAATGAGCAGTATGAGCAAATAAAGACATCATTTGACTGTGTTGAATGAATGAAGGAAGTGGATCTGCTCCACGTTAACAAACCAGACACGAGACAACCAGCTGGGTTTGACGTAAACAGGCAGAAGCAGCTGTGAACGACGCCGTGTTCAAACCACAGTGTTCATCCAACATGTTCACGGTTTGTTCATCCAACATGTTCACGGTTTGTTCATCCAACATGTTCACGGTTTGTTCATCCAACATGTTCACGGTTTGCTGGATGTTTGTTGGCTGACAGCAGCATTAGCATTAGCTACCGACGGCTAGCGCTAGCTTTGCAGAGCTGGTTAACGTCAGCGATGTCTGCCCAGTCCGGACGGAGCGCTCCTCCACCCAGATCAGACTCTCTGGCACGAAACGACAATTAAGTTGCTCGTTTTTTTTTTTGACACCGAACCGACCGAACAACGCGGTCAGCTCCTCCTGGTTCCTCCGAGCCGGAGAGGAGACGCGAGCTCGCTGCTCCGAGCCGGAGCTGCCCGGCCGAGCGAGCTAATGTTGTGATAATCACGAGGCCCGATAATAAAGCGCTAAAACAATCCGCGCTCTCCCGACTGTCACTCACCATTTTGGTCTCTCTGCGGGACGACGGTCTTCAGTTTGTCGTGTTATCTCGCTTTGGGGGTTTTCTATTCACTTCAGGAGGAGCGAGGAGCGAATATACAGCTGACTTCCAAGTTGTGTGATTGTTAGCTGGTCAGCGTCAATATGGCAGCAGAGAGCCACGTCTCCACCGGAAGAGAGCACCGAGCACCGGAAGAGAGCACCGGAAGAGAGCACCGGATCGGCGCGCCGCGGGGACCGATGACGTGTTGGCCCTGTTGCATAAACACGTTACCTACCGGCAGCACTTCCCCGGACCTCTCTCCGTCTGACTGACACCATTGATTCTTCCTACACGGAACATTTAATAACGCATTTCTAAAAAAAAAACTATAAACAACAACAACTCCACAGGTACACAGACCTGAACGGGCTGGAAGGACAAAACCCATAAAATGCCCAATCCCTCTTAAATTTAAAGAATTACATTTCAAAACTTTTAATGAAATTCATCCCTTAAAGTAATTAATTAAAACAATATTTAAATGTATGCAGCATGAAGAAACAACCGAACGCCTCTTTTACACTTTGTGAAACCAAATCCAAAAATGATGAAGATCCCTGCATGATTGGTTCAAATCCAAATCCGTGAATATAGATTTCTTCTCCTTTGAATGTATGTGACGAGCATTAACTTTGAAGGACAAACAAATATAATTTCTTGTTAACAACATAATGATCATAACCAAATATTATATACATAAATGTCGATTTTGCTAAATTCTCTTACTCCAAAGCAAATGTAGAAGAAAAGTTAAGCAAACCCACAACGTTAGTTGCACTTCGGTCTGAATATGATTTGTTGTACTGTTTGTTTGTTTTTTTACTTTGGTATTGCATTTTAGGAAGTGTGACTGTAAGGCAGCTGATACTCGGCTGACATGTAAAGACACGAGACTGTTATTGTTCTGTACAGGTTTTTTTGTATGTTGTAAATAAAGTAAAAAAAAATATATATATATTTTTTATTATAACTATTATAAGATAGACATTATAACCAATTACTGAAACTTTAATGCTCATTATCAAAATAAAGTTTATCACAATCAGGCAATCTGAGAAGACACTAAAATATGAAAATATCTTCCAGTAAATTAGCCTCATATAACGTGTTTTGTATTACTCAATATACTAATGATGTTATCCAGCTGTGATGTGTGTCCGTAGCAAGTAATACATCCAGAAGTGAAAATGAATTAATTTACTCAAGTCTCTACTTAAGTACAATTTTTAGGTACTTGTACTTTACTTGAGTATTTCCTTTTGATGCTTCTTTATACTTCTGCTACATTTCAGAGGGAGATTATTCTTCTTTCTTCTGCCAGTAATCATCTGAAGACCTCTAATATTTATCTGCTGTCCCTGGATATTTAACTTATAGTAGTTCAGACTGGCTCCACTGGCAGCTGCTAACAGTAGCATGCTGCTTACACACTGATGCTTCAGTATTAATAATGTAATTATGTCATATATAATAATATGTCTGTCAAAGGGACCAAACCAAGACTTACTTTTACACTTGAACTACATGTTGCCTCTGATACTTCCATACTTTTACCTAAGTAGGATTTTTCATGCGGACACTTTTATATTACTGTATTTGTACTTTTACTGAAGGAAAGGATGTGAATACATTTTCTACCCTATGATACAAGATGCAGTCACGCATTTTCTGCAGTAGTCTACATCTGCATTTCAATCATTGCAATTTAAAATATAATTTAAAACAAGTATTCAATTACTCTCCCCTATGGACTACATGATAAATAAAATAATTTACATAAAACAGAGTAAACTCACTGGATCCAAAATTTTTTAAAAGACAATAACTTTCATAAAAAAAATGTATGTTTCAATTGAACATTTGGTTTACAAACACAGACTTTTTTGCATGAGTGGAGGAAAACCAGTGAAAACAATTTCAGCGTGTGAAAAATGATGGATTACAAAATATAAAATGAAATTGGAGTTAATGGGTCTTTTACACAGAAATTTTTTTGATTTGTCACAGTAGCAAAAGGCACAACCGTAACTACGAAAATAAATGATGGTTGAATTTGATCTGGCTGCACCATACCAAGAGTTTAGGCCCTTGGTGTTGAGGATGTTTAAACATCAGGAACCCAGAAGCTCATTTTTGCCCGTCAGGCCCCACAGCATGGCACTTTTTAATGGTGACAATTACAGCAGTCAAATTTTCACTTTACTAGTTGCATATGTTGCTGTTCTTAACTAAAGGTCATCCACCATTATACTGGAGTTGTGTGTTGCAGTAACTCATTGTGGCCACCAGGTGTCACAATATAGACAACGTGAGGGGGGAAATGATACACACACTTTACTGTATTTAACAGGGGGGGGGGGAGTGTCTTTATTTATATCAATTCAAAATATTTGTCGGTTGTTTCCCCTTATTTATTCACTCACGCTCGTTTCGCGAAGACTTTGACTGTGGCATGTTTTTCTGACGGATGAAGGAGACAGGTGTGGCACTTGATAAACAAGTCCAAAGTTGATCTACAGGGAGTTTTTCGGAGGGCCACATCATCATGTCACAAAAATAACACGAGAGGAGCTTTAAAGTAAATCCCTTTACAGAAGTCATACATTAATCGTTGCGCTTTCTCTTCACGTGGATCAAAGATGTCAGGTACAAACAAATGTGACGCCCCACATCGTGTGTATACACACACCGTGCTCCTCGTGTACGACACTGCCCGCAAGAGGAAGCTGGTCGACGGAACACGGAAATGACCTCTGGCCGGCCCAATGACGTCAGAGCTGGCGGATTCATTCATATAAGGAGCAGGACGAGAGAAGCGCTCTGGTCTGTACCGAGGATTTAGGGATTTTTAATGGATTCCGCGTCCGGAGAAACGCGCTGTTGACTCGTGCACCATCGGAAGAGCGAACCGGATCACCAACATGTCGGAGGAAGCAAGTTCAGCGGTAGGTTTTTTTAATTCGAGTCGAACCGGTGGTTTTTCAGCGACGTGAGCATGCAGCACGCCCAAACGGAAATTCCGTACACGCGGTCATGTGCAGCGCTGTGATTGGCTGATTTCTTTGTCACTCTGCGAATCCGGCTCTCCCATTGGATAGGAGGAAGGAGGGGGAGGGGGCTGGAGGTTACGTTTATCAGATAGGAGCTAGAAAACGTGCATAAAAAGGCTCCGTGATTCAGTTTGAGTTCAGATCGTTTCGACTGGCTTTGTACATGCCCTGAATATTTAACAACTTTACCTTTATAAATCATTACAGCTATCATTAATAACGCAGAAATAGTGAACCCGGCACCAAGTCAGAACTGCGTCCTGTTCCATTGCTAAACTTTACAAGTCGTAATGTTGTTCAATGAAACCGACAAACTCATCACGAGTACGAGCTTCTAAGAAGTGAAGTAAACTCAGCTTTCGGCTACGAAACTGGAAAGAAACGATTGGTTACAGGCGAGTTTTATCGCCTTCAAGTCCTAGTTTCTGAACTGAGTAGCATTGCTTTAATCCCGCCCCCAATATTACAGTAAGTGTGGTAGAAATGTTTGATTTAGAAACACATTTTTCAGATTAAAAGCTTACCAGGGCTGTTTGCTCCTCGTTACTGAAGCCGAATGAATGTTTGCCGCCCACTAAACCTCTTTTACAATATTCAGAATCTTTTCTTTAAGTGTGGTAACCTGGTGCTTCGCAGGGAAACATAAAATTCATATATTTTTGAACGAAGTTTCCAGACAGACGTAAGAAAACAGACTGCTGAACATTCAAATGCTATTTTGACCGCATTAACGTTTTTCTACGGTCAAAAAAAGAATACAAACCTGTACTGTCTGTCTACACAGTAAGTGCATATGTTATAAATAATCTAGATAGTGTTACAATCTAGGTATGAAGTTAGAAATGAAAAATTTGAATAACCTATTGAAACTCATCAAATTATTGTTATCATTTAGGTAGAATCTTTCTATTTCAGCAAATTATAAACATGTTATTTCATTTTATTGTTTACTTCACTGATGTTTTCATTTAATCCAATGAAATTAAAGTGTCCAATGAGATTTTAGATTAAACATTGTATTTCAGTAAGAAGCTTTTTATTATGGGAAACAGTTTTTTTCTTTGTTACATTTTCACAATGAAGAATTTATTTCCACCCCGTGTGTCTCAGGTAAAATAAGCAGTCAAAAGCAATGAAGTAATGTAACACCATTTTTATTTGGTATTGTTCTGTCCTCTCGGGTATTTTACAGCTGTGATGTTAGCTACTGTCCATTCATAGAATAAAGAGAGTGAGAGGAGTACGGTCTCCACACACAGTCTGCTGTTTGACCACACCTCACAACCAGGACCCTCCTTAGCTGCCCATCCCTGCTCTTTATAACGGACTCTATGAATTGGCACACTTATCTTTTGGTACCAGAGATATCTGGCGTGGGGTGGAGGTCCGAAAGGAGGGAAGAAGGGGGAGGTGGTGGGTGATGGGAGGGTGGGGGTCTGGTAAGAAAGACCACTGTTTAGTATCTAGAGGCTATATGACCTCAGCACGGCTCCTTACCAAGACACAGCAGGCACTTCCAGCCACACAGCGGACACAATAGCCTCTACAGTGCAGGAGCTCAGTGCGGACTCTCAGGATTATGGAGGAAGGACCTTACAAATACATCAGGGTGAGGCCAGCAGGGAAAACGCTTCTGTTCGGTTCTGAACGTATCGCAGACGTGGTTGTCGGTGTGTCGGGGTGATTGACAGACATCAGGAAAACTATTTTGGAAGAGCTGTTTTTGCAGAAAGTGTGTTTGAAACTCTTGTCGCTGATTTTTATTTATTTTTTTGTCCCGGCAGGATGGGAACGGCAAGGTTAGACGGCTCATCCGGATGGGGACCCGCAAGAGCCAGGTACGGTACTACATTTATTATAAAATCAGGAGCTTCACATACATTATGCATTCCAGACAGTGTGTCTCTTTTTTGTTGGTCTTAAATGGGGATTTAACTTTAATTGAAACGTGAACAAAAGCCTCGTAGAGTCAGTTAATGTGAACGATCTGATGCACTGGTCCTCCTCCTCGCTGGTTCAGATACAACAGAGTGAGATGTCTGGAGCTTCCTCCTTGCACAGATAACACAATCCGGCTTAAAATGATAACTGCTCCTCCTCCAGTGTGTCCAACTGATTTGATGATCACTCTCTCTGTGGATGGGTGACAAATATGAAAGCTAACGTCCGGTGTTCCTCTGTTCGCAGCTGGCTCGCATCCAGACTGACAGCGTGGCCGACAAGTTGAAAGAGCTGAACTCTGACATCCACTTGGAAATAGGTGAGAATCATCAAAGTCCTTGATTTCTGTCAAACGATGCTGTCGGCGTTTTATAGCTGTGCCACAACATTTCCTAGTTAAAGGCCCCCAAAAACTCTCCGGGTCCACCCACACAACAATAATGTAGAAGGACATGTGCACTCTGGTTAAATGAATGTTAAACACATCCGAAGCCTCCTCGCCTTTCCATCGATCCGTGTCGCCCTCTCTGTGTATTTGCATCTGGCTGTGAGGTGCCGACATTGAACGATGATGACACGTAAAAGAAAAAAAAACGTGATTTTCAATCGGATGGTTCTGGCACCAGTCACACGGAGAGATTGGATATGAATCGCAGATCAAAGTAGCTCAGATCTGACCTGGAAAAAAAAAAAAAATCAGGTTTGAAAAACATGGTGAAAAAGTCTGATCATACTCAGTGGAGGGAAAACACGTCGGATTTAAAGTGGGACTGAAGCGGCAACCAGCAGTGACGTCACCCGTTGGTTTGTGAACGGCCGTTAAGAAGCCTTAAGTTTGGATTTTGTCCGGCGCCATCTTGCCAGTTCAGAGCGGTTTGGAGCCGGTAGTGGGTGGATCTGACTCAATCTGATTGGAAAGCCAACGATACTTCGTCCCGCCCACTGATAGCCGTAGTCTGACTGCACCCCAGCCCTGTCAATCAAACAGACACACACCCCCAAAACACATCTTTTTGAAGCTCCTCCACATGCTTTGTCTCATTTAGTGGCAAAACAATAAGAAGTTGTGAAAAACCTGTCTTCAGTAACATGTTCCTGGTGTTCTGTCTACTAATTTATTTTCATACCAAAACCTTGTGTCTTCTGTCTTTCAGTTGCCATGTCAACAATAGGAGACAAAATCCTTGACACAGCATTATCGAAGGTGAGGCTCTTCACGACTACGACTAATCAAATGTGACATTATAACTGACGTATCTACTAAGTCTGCAGAACCAAAGTAGACCATATTTATATGTTGCATGAAATGATCCACTCAAAGGACGTGTGGGGCTCCATATTTAAATGACCTGAAAGCCACGTCTCAGTCTCTTCTCATTATAGGCAACACAAAGTCTCATTTTTAATGTTGAGAAATTAAACAGATAATCTGTGTTTTCTTTTTAATGCAGATTGGTGAGAAGAGTTTGTTCACCAAAGAGTTGGAGAACGCTCTGGAGAGGAACGAGTGAGTGTGACCGGTGTCATCTGTGGCTGACACCACGCTGGCTCCTCTGCATTGTTTCACCAAATGGACCCTTTCTGTTAAGCCAAAGGCTTTCCGTGACTTGCTGATAGAAAGCTGATACTTGTGTACTGTGGCAAACGTTTGGTGTGAATACTCGACAAATGTGGATTTGAGGGATTTTAGGCGATTCAGTGATTTTTGCTGTTTTTTTATGCTTTTCTTAATGGAAACGTCCAAACAACTGTCTGATGTTGAATCCATAAGAGCATCTACTGCATGTTCACATGAATTCCATGCAGTGAGAAACCCTTTGATTTCTCGCACAGCCTCAGATGTAGCAGGTGGATCCTTTCTGTAACTCAATGGCTGCATTATACCGTGAAACGTACGTGACCTCGTTCCTCTGTGTCCTTCAGGGTCGATCTGGTGGTTCACTCGCTCAAAGACCTTCCCACCACCCTGCCTCCGGGATTCACCATCGGAGCCGTGCTGAAGTGAGTGTACTCGCACATTTAGCGTGTCGTAAATGAGAGACTCATCCATCCTTTCCATCCTGTATGCCGTTCAAAATGAATTTGACCAAGTAAATACCTCCAATACTCGGTTATCTCACCTGGCAACAATTTCAACTGCTCAAAAGTGGAGAAGGTTATTTTGATTTCTAAAACTGAATTTTAACTTGTCATGATTAGAATTCAAGATATTTGCAATTTAGATGTAGATATGTAAGGAAAGTATCTACGACGACATTCGGACTCGCTGACGTCATCTCGGCATTTATCGTTAGAAAACGCGTAAAACCCGCATCGTCCTTCTTTAGAAATGTGTTCATCTCTGGATGGGGGAAGTTATTTGGAGGAAAAGTAAAGGGACGATGATGTGTGACGGCAGCTCGGTCGACTGCCGTGTAAAAACCTCATCAGGACGTCTTCATTGTTTGTGAGGAGCTGCTGCCACTGAAGCGGCGTGCGGGAGACAGAGAGGGCAGTGTGTGCAGGATCAGCTCTTCCTTTGTTGGAACACTTCCGATTTACAACGAGTCCAATATCACTCGCCGCCCCTCCACGTCAGTGTCGTATCTGTGTGGTTTGACCAGCTGTAACCACCTACTTCCTGCTGCTTTCAGGAGAGAAAACCCCCATGATGCAGTGGTGTTGCATCCAAAGCATGCGGGGAAAACTCTGGACACTCTGCCAGACCGCAGGTACAGTCCGACTCATGAGCATAAACCAGTTGCGTTTGTTTTTTCGGAAATATGGATCAGTGAACTTCCCGCTGTGTGTTTGTGCAGTGTGATCGGCACCAGCTCGCTGCGCCGCGCCGCTCAGCTCAAGAAGAGGTTTCCTCACCTGGAGTTCAAAGATATCGTATCCTTCTGCAGCAACTCCTGTGTTCACTTCCTGTTCCCGAAGTTATGAAAAAGCTGGTGTCGTGAAGTTTTTATGTGTTTTTTGTCACGATGTGACCCAGTTTTCCTGTTGTCAGTCAGACCTCATAATACAAAAATGATAGTTTGACTTCACTGAATGACAAACAATGATAATCACTGGCATCGTGTCAGTCGGGTCTTTTTCTCAGTTCGTCCAAATATGGTCACTCGCGGCTCCAAAAAAAACAAGATCACAACAGCTACAACGACTCAAAGCTTCAGAACAGCAGTTCGCAAACTTACCGCTTGTGTTTACCACCTGCAAGCATGCTACCATTGGCTAAATAGCACCGAACACATACACCCGGGGCTGATGGGAATGCTACTGAATTGAAAATGAATCAATAAAATTTCAACCCGATGATGAGGAACATAAATTGAATGGTATCCTGTCAGCCAGCGATGGACTCACTGCCACACCGCCCGACATTTCCATCCCTGTAGAGCTACGCTGCTAACACGGATAATTAAAAACTGTGGAGTCTGTGTTCGCCTTTGAAAACCGATATGGATACACTTTTACATATGAATTCAACAGAAATATGTTTTATTAATCTGTGTGAGGATTCTTGGAGTGGTCAGATTTGCGTTTTGAAGGCGTTTTCCTCAGCTTCAGTCTTCAGCGTGGGAACCTGAACACGCGGCTGAAGAAGCTGGACGAGAAGGACGACTTTGCCGCCATCATCCTGGCTGCTGCTGGCCTCAAGAGGATGAGCTGGGAGAACCGGATCAGCCAGGTACACGGTCCTATCAGGTCCTCCTTTTCAAGTCTCTGTGGGGTCAACAACGGTTCTCATCTAACAAGTCTGATTCTCTTCCACTGGTAGATCCTCGGACCTGAAGACTGCATGTACGCAGTTGGACAGGTAGGACGGAATACATGACTAATACACAGAATTGAGGGATAATTAATAGCTACTAATAAGACACTAAATGTGTGTGTGTATAAACTTCTCTGTGTGTGTGTGTGTGTGTGTTGTCAGGGGGCTCTGGCAGTGGAGGTTCGAGCCAGAGATGCAGACATCCTGGAGATGGTGTCCGTCCTCCATGACCCTGACACCGTGCTGCGCTGCATAGCTGAGAGAGCCTTTCTCAGACACCTGGTAACCCCCCCCCCCCCTCACTCACACACACACACACACACACACACATATCCTGTGACTCATTTTCACATTGTGTGAAGCCCCTGTGTATTCAACTGAACTCTTGTTTGTAGGAGGGTGGCTGCAGTGTTCCTGTGGCTGTGCACACTCAAATCAAAGACTCCCAGGTAAGGACACGAGGTAGATGGAGAATAAGCTCCGCTCCTCTGTTGCTACGTTCATCAAGCTTTCTGTTCTGACTATAGATGGTAAATAAAGATGGTGGTGGCTGCTGGGTCTTGAAAGGTTAAGCAGAAGGGCCACTCGGGGCTGCCTCTAAAAAAAATATCTGTGGCTCCCATTGACTGTATAAAAGTGGACGTAGCTTCTGGCTCTGAAAAAATGAGGCCCAATGCAGAAGTGCCTTAAACTGCGATACCACCACTTGCCACTAGAGGTAGGTTGATCTTTTTCTGTGGAATGTGTTTCCAGCTGTACCTGACGGGGGCGGTGTACAGTCTGGATGGAGCCGACAGCCTGAAGGAGACCATGCAGACTAGCGTCGCTGCTGGCGACAAGGTACCACTGATCACACCCACCACTGTTGCCCTCAGTCGGTCCTCTCCCAGGATTCTTAACAATAACCTGTGCGTGTGTGGCAGAGCTCAGAGGAGGTGGACGAGCAGTTCCAGCGAGTCGGAGTCACAGCCAGCAAGATCGCCGGCGACGCCCAGGACAGGGCTGAGCAGCTGGGGGTCGACCTGGCCAACCTGCTGCTGAGCAAAGGAGCCAAAGAGATCCTGACGGTGGCCCGGCAGCTCAACGACGCCAGATAATCCTGCCCGGCCGGGGGGAGGTGCGGATGGGTGCAGAGTTCCGGAGTGAGCATACAGGCGCAGCCTTGTTTCAAATAAAAACCTGAATTGCTTCTTTCTGATGTCGAGTGGAGAGACCGATAGATGACTTGCACCAGGTGAGGATTTCAAACACTGCTTGGACCAAAGTTGCGCTCGGTGTGGTACAAAGCTGCTAAACGCACCGCCGTCTTCAGCTCGTCGAGAGTCCCTGCTGTCCGCAAGCGCTTCTTGGTCTTAGTTCCAGCCTGTTCTCACTCGCAGTACCTCACGGAACCATCTCCTGATCCGTGGAGAGAACTCCCCCCTCGCTGGGATTGTCAGCGAGAAACACAAAGTGGCCTTCAGACGTTGCCGGCAGAACTTACAGTACCGGCACTGACTGATATCCTCATGGTCAAACCCCCGTTGTGTTTTTAAGCAGAGCAGTATATTAACTACAGTGGCAATAACACTCTGCATTCTCAATTATTTTCCCCTTGTTGCCAAGGATGTTGAATCAACATCTATTATTGCAGGTTTTGCCTTTTTCGATGCTACCAAAGATGAGTTTCCAAGTTTCCATATTGTGGTTCAGAGCGGCAGTGAAGTGGAACTCATTTAGGTGTAAAAGTTTGAGAAGTGTAAAATTTTGAGTCATTATCAACTTTGGTTTTTGAACTGTTACACTCATTTGACGTGCTTCATTCACATGTTGAATGCCATATTTCCAGCTGAGGTTCAGGACATTTGGAGAGTTCACTTGCTACCTCTTAAACAGAGACAACACGCAATATAAAACATACATGATAAGCTTGAGGGAGCTTTTTGTTTGGCTCCACCTGTGATGCCAAGAGCTGTTCCGCTTTTGCACTGAATCTCCACGAGTGTCGCTTACATGACTGAGTGTTGAACATCGGAGCTGTAGATCCCACCCGGTCTCTGCATTGGCTTTCAGCTCTGACTTTAAATGTGCACTGTTGCCCTGTTTTATGCTTTGTTACCATAGCGTGTTGCGTAATAGCGCTACGGAAGGCCTCGCAGGTATCAGCTGAGAGCTCATGAAGATATTTAAATGGTTTAAAAGGTGTAAATGTTACAGTTGAGGACGTACAGGAAATATGATTTACTGTTCCAGAAGTGAGCTGACTGCTTGGCCCTTTATGAACTTATTGAACAGACCAGTTCTTTGAACCAGAGAGGTTTCCAGCTGTATGTTCCGTGGAAGCACATTGCATTTGTCAAGCAAAGCGAAAATCAGACTTCATTTCTCATATTTTCTATAAATTATATGACATAGTTGGTCATAATTATGAGAAAGAAAACTTAAACTAAAGTTTTTGCCTTCAGGAGATGGTGATTATCATCCTCACAATAGAGAATACTATCTCAAACTTTTCTATCATATTGTAATTATGATTGAACATCATAATTACAGCTTCTCTATCCTCTTATTATGAGATACTGATCTCATATTTATGGTCTACATGCTTATAATTATCAGACTTTTTCTTATAATTATGAAATCTATATTTCATATCTACATTGTAATTATTAGAAGCCATAATGTGTAGTTTTCTTGTAAATTGGAAGATTAATAATAATAATAATAATGTGATGTGTAGTCATCAGTAGAAGATACAGAAGTCACAAGTTGGAGGAGTGCAGTGCTCGGTAAAGTTCTTCCACAGCAATGCAACGTTTTAGAAGTTTGTCTCTGAAATTAACAAAAGAAAATGTCCCGTTTGCTGTAATGTTGTCCTGCGACATGCTGTACTCGACATATCACCTCGTATGCCTAATGAGAAAAAAAAAGAAAAAAGTCTCGAACGCTATCGTTCATCTTTCATCGTGCCATCTCAGTAAATGTGATTAAACTGCGTATCTGCCTTACACACATCTGTTCTGTTACTTTGATCAAAGCCTTCATTCTGCATCGGTATAGTTAGTGATGGGATGTGTTGTTTATTTTACAGATCTTTGTTGTATGTTATTCTATATTTAAACCTCCTGAGACAGCGGGCGGTAATGTTAGCCATATTTGTTTTCCAGCTTTAATTTCTGTTTGAACTAATGACAAACATTTCTCTGTTTAGGTTTGTTATGACAGTTTCAGTCCGTTAATAATAAAATACCAACATGGTGCGTGCCTTCATTGTGACATGGTAATCGTGTCAAAATGAAACTACTGATGTCAATAAAGTTGTCTGTGGCACAATAAGCTGTGTGTTGCTTATTAAACAAGGAATGTTTTGAGTGAAAAATAAGTACAGACAGAGTTTTATATGGTCTTGATGTATTCTGCATTTTATGAGAAGGGAAGAGTTATTTTAGATAAGAAAAAAAAGGTTAGAGTGCAGTGTTATTCTATACTATTACGCAGTAGCGTCAGTGAACAGCCAGCAGGTGTCAGTATCATTGGACAAATTTTGGAAACCAAAATGTAGACAAAAATAATGTACAACAGATCATTTTATTGTTTAAACAAACGCCCTCATAATACGACGGTGGACTGGCCAGTTGCTCGGCAAATCAACCGGAACATGACCGATCCCTGTTTTTATTGACGGCTTTACTTTGGCTTCGCCGACGCCCCTTTCAGCTGCGCTTCCTCCTCGGCTCCCCTGATCCAATCAAACTGCAGCCGTCCGTACTGAGTCGCAAGGAGCTGCGGTGAAGAAGTTGAGTTATGAGGCCATTGGGATTATACGACCGAAGGAAGCGGAAGCCGGCTCCTTGGTGTCTTTCATTTCAATCTTCTGCACCACCCTCTGATGTCTCGCGACCTGTCTGGGCTGCAGAGAGGGGATGGCTGCTGGCGCGAGCTCTGTGTCGCTGGAAGGTATCACCGGAGGCTCCGGAGCGGCCAAATTTGCTCCCCGTCGAGAACGGAAACCTTGGTTTGCGATCTGTGTGTACAGTCTCTTTCTCCACTCGGGCATGGACTCGTCCACTTTGTCCATGACAGGATGACCGGTTTGGGAAGAGAGGGTAGGGTCATCGGGAAAGAGCAAGCTGCCGGAACCTTCCGGATGGATCATTTTGGTGGTGGTTGTCGGAACGGTGGAGGGTTGAAACTGAGAAGTCAAATGTCGTTTAGCGTTGGTTGAGAATCCTTTAAGGTGGGATGCGTTCTTTTCGTAGGCTTTGGCCTTCTTATAGAGGTCCAAGATTTTTTTATTAGGGGGCACACGTGGTCGGTCTTTGATGTGTTTTTGTTTGTCCGCGTCCATGAGGGACTCTTCGTTGCTGATTGGCAAGCTTTCAGGGGGGCCAAGTTCTGGTTGGGGTTGATGATCCTCTGGACTTGGACAAGGAGGAGGATGGTCCTCGGTCTTTGTAGATGTCAGGTAGTTGGTAATCCTGGATTCTACAAGCATGGAAAAGCACATGACACACAAAGAATGGGGATTTAAATGATGTCAGAAACAAGAGGCCTCCGGCAAGATCCTGAACACTGCTGGCTGTTTCCTGTGAGGTTTGCTTGTACGAGCGTGCCGGGTCAGATTCAGCAAAATCATACAACTGTACACCTTAGCTGAATAGCTTTACTTCAACTTTCATGACAGAAATTTGATAATTATTGTAATCAACATCCCTAAATTGAATATAAGATTTCAGATATTCCACTAAGTAACATTTGACATCAGGTCTAACAATCTACAGCCATGTTGGTGTCTTTGTGACACTTCACTTCTTGAATACCAGCGTTGAAAACAAACAAACTATAGCGGATGCTGATGGAAGCATCATGAGCTTTATCAATTTATGTAAAGAAATATAACAAATATCAAAAAAATATATATATTTCAGTTTGACCCAAAGTAGGGGGCCACATGACTGACATTGCCATCCCACAATAAAACTGTTGGAGATGGTTGGAGAGCCCGCTGTGAGCCAGTCGAGGTTGGGTGCCGGGGCTTTGCCGGCCACACGTTGATGCGAACACTCAAACTCCTGCCGCAGGACTGCCGCAGCAGAAGAGCCACCAAAAACATCCTCGAGGCTGCTGTGGTTCCGGACGGGGGATCCGTGGGTTAGTGCGGTACTTGGACACAAGTTGTCGCCTGATCACCCCCGGCCGGGTTGACCGGCCGAGGGCGTCCGATGATTAACACCTGAAGTACCCTAAGACCCCGGGTTCATCACTGAGGACGTAATTCCCCAAATGCGCACAAGGCCTGTGTACAACAACGCTGCTGTCGCTGTTGTTGTCAGCAGGCTGGTAAAAAACAAATCTGTTCATGCGAGTACTTCTTGCAATGAGGCACAGCGTATTCTTCATGTGTCCTTGATGACCGTTACCTTCATTTGGGACGACCGTATCTGAAGACACAACAGGACTTTCTACTGGAAGCTCCTGCTGGTCTAAAGATAAAGAAAACCATTAAAAACATTGCAAAAAGGAAATAAAATGAAGAGAGGACTATGTAGTGTTGATGACGGTTATCTTGCTTTGAGATGATCGTATCTGCAGACACCATGGGACTTCCAGTTGGAAGCTCCTGACAGTCTTTGGAAATGTAATTTTTTTTTTTAGCAAAACAGGTTTCTACTCATGCCGGCTAAAATATGTCAGACCATAATCTACATTATTTTCTGGTACCGTTAGAAATGGAGCTGAGCTTCTGTTTATGGGGCAGCGGAGGTGTGATGGTTTCACGAAGGCACTCATCCTCCTCCAGCTCTCTCAGTGGTTTACCGTCATTTTCGTCACGGGAGGGTGGTCTAGAACGTTTTACACAGGTTGCATAAATTCAGTTCTGTGTTATGTTTGCATAACTTGCATTAGATCTTCTAAAAAATTGCACATCATTTTTTCAAATTCAGCACTTACATCGAGTTTCTTGAACTGTACCTCGAATCGAACTCTGGCTTCTGAGGTGCCACTTCCATCTCATCAGAAGCCGTCACTTGTTTCTTGTGAAGATCGTCCGCCGGGTTGTCACGCGACGGCTTCAGGAAGACAAACATCCCTTCGTCTTCGTTCTCGTCCTTCTCATTCTTATTTCTTCTTTTATTCATCCCCATCTCTTCGTTCTCGTCCTTCTCATTCTTATTTCTTCTTTTATTCATCCCCATCTCTTTGTTCTCATCCTTCTCATTCTTATTTCTTCTTTTATTCATCCCCATCTCTTCGTTCTCGTCCTTCTCATTCTTATTTCTTCTTTTATTCATCCCCATCTCTTTGTTCTCATCCTTCTCATTCTTATTTCTTCTTTTATTCATCCCCATCTCTTTGTTCTCGTCCTTCTCATTCTTCTCATTTCTTCTTTTATTCATCCCCATTTTTTCCTTCTGGTCCTCCTCATTCTTCTCATTTCTTCTTTCATTCTCCCCCATTTCTTCGTTCTTGTCCTTCTCATTCTTCTCATTTCTTCTTTCATTCATCTCCATTTCTTCGTTCTTGTCCTTCTCATTCTTCTCATTTCTTCTTTCATTCATCCCCATTTCTTTGTTCTTCTCATTCTTCTCATTTCTTCTTTTATTCATCCCCATTTTTTCCTTCTTGTTCTTCTCATTCTGCTCATTTATTATTTTATTCATCCACATTTCTTCCATCTTGTCCTCCTCATTCTGCTCATTTCTTTCATTCATCCACATTTCTTCCATCTGGTCCTCCTCATTCTGTTTATTTCTTCTTTCATTCACCCCCATTTCTTCCTTCTGGTCTTTCTTATCTTTGTCATCTTTGTTCCTAACTGTTCTATCCTCCACCGGCTGAAAATAGTGAGGAAGGATCTCATCACAAGGGTCCGTCTGACTCTGCAATTTTTCCTTCCTCTTCCAGCTCCGGATCACGGAGTTGGGGATGTATCCATCAGGAGCGAACGGCCATCTCTCAGGCTTCATGTCCACATCAGGATTCTGGGACATGTTGTGATATTCAGCCCTCCATCAGCTCAGGCTTGTTTTACCCAACATGCACCTGTAACTGCACAGCACATGAATGTTAAAGAGGGACGTTTGATATTTTACGGAAACACTCATTTGCTTTCTTGTTGAGAGTACTGGCCAGCAGATAGCTTAGCTTATCATAGAGACCCAGCGTCCAAAGGCAGCTAACAAAATTTGCCTACCAGAATTTTTAAACATACAATATTTTGTTCATTTAACCTGAATTTAAAACTGAAGTGGAAAAAGGACACGTGGATTTACAGAGGTCAGAGGTTAAACTCTTGGCCAGAAAAAGCCAAGCAACCGTTTCCAGGTGTGTTTGTCTTCGTACTGAAGCTAAGTTAATGAGCTTTTGGCTCCAGCTCAAATAATCGAATGCTATATTTATATAAAATTATAATATACAGACACATTGTTTCTGACTCACCAAGATGAGTCTCTTGTATACGCTATGATTCACCGTTGTTCCTTTTAGCAACGACTTCCTGCAGGTTGCTGTAACCTGCTGTAGGCCGTCACTTCTACTGGGTTCAATTCAAATCTAAACATTCACGTTAGAATTTTCACCATTTCAAAGACTAACAGGGATTGAGTGGCTGAAATGGTAAAATTGTTTGGAAAAATAAATATCAAATATAGACACAATGATTGGGGTCCAAGCACATTGCAAGAAGAAGAAGACAAGAAGCACATGATAGGAAGTCACACAGACACACTGCATCACTGTTGACTAGTTGTACATGTCCACTAATGGATTTGAACCAGGAGCATTTGTATCTCCAGAGAGGTGACTTACAGACTGCGCAACTGGGGAGACGTGTTCACACAAACTAACTTGAGACATTACATGTGTAAAAACAAAAATCACATTGTTCTGATGATGTCAGGTGTACTGTGACGACAGCATGGTGGTGCAGTGGTCAATGGTGCTGCCTCACAGCGAAGAAGGTTGGGGAATAAAAGTTTTACTCAGTGCAAACTACAGGAAGATATTGACTATCACTGCAGACTTGTCGTTTTACCAACCAGAACCCCTTTTAAAACATGTGATATGTAGTATCTAAACAATGTCTGAGTCAATTTTAGTAGCATCTGACTAAATATTTGTTGAGTTATAGGTTGTAACCCAAAGGGTTTGTGCCCCGCCTGGGTCTCGGTTAGCACCTCAACTGGGGACGGAGATTTGTTGTGACGAGGATTCACTTCAACTACAGTCGAAGGTAAAAAGAGTTAAACAGTCTGTTTTCTGTTGGAAAAGCTGGATCACACCAGACTGCAGGTGCAGTTTCCCAGTGACTCTGCTTACAGGTGGGCAAGCTCAACCGGTAGAGATGCTACTACATCAAGATCAGGATTGACAGTTCAAATCCCACCTTGTTCTGTTCATAGTGCCAATTTATGTTTGACTAGAGACGGACAGACACCGCTTTCTTTAATTCCCTGGAAAGATTCAGACGCTCAGATGCTTTTTTTTCTTCAAGTGAGGAAATAAAATGATTAAAGTCCTCTTAATCGTATTGAAATCGAAGGAGTTAGAGGAGTTAGGCACAGGCCAATTGGTGGTGCATCTGTTTGCACTGTCGTTCCACAGTAAGAACAGCGAAGGTTTGAGCCCTGCCTGAGGCTCAGATCGAATCTCAACCAGGGAGGATGCCATTGATTTTAAATTGCCCATAGATAATGGGTGGATGGAGTTTGGGGAAATTCAAAATGTTTTTCTTACAGTACAAACTACAGGAAGATATTGAATATCACTGCAGACTCATTATACCAACCACAACCCCTTTTAAAACATGTGATATCTAGTATCCAAACAATGTCTGCGTCAATTTTAGTAGTGAATGAATATTTGTGGAGTTATAGGTTGCAGTGACCCAAAGTTTTGTCACCATGCAGTGGATGTCCTGAAAAAAAATTCAGCTCTGTCACCCATCGCTGTGATTCATTGTAATTTTATGACCTGTGGACTGTGAAATGGCTGGATATTAAAATTGGGATATAGCTCCTAGCAAATGCAGTGCAGTGGTTAACAGTCAGCTCTCAGCAGGAACACTCAGGGTTTGTGTCCCACGTGGTGCTCAATAAGAACCTCAGCTTGATTCTGGCTGACGATAACGGGTTGATGATGTTTGAAGAAGCTTCAAAACTGGAGAACTTTTGGTTGTCGACATTTAAAACGACATTCTATAAGTCCAAATGTTGGTGAGAAAACTCTGAAAAACTTCAGATGTCTTTGGATCATTAGTTAAACATGCTTTACTGAAAATGTGATGCAGGATAAAAAAAAACCTTCATTTAGGATGTAGAACTTTATTTGATTTGAACTCTTACAGTCGGTGCAAACCAAAACGGATAAACAGGAACTTTGTGCACCCGTTGTTTTGTAATGTTATTGCTATGGAAAAAAAAAAAATGATGCTTTTTATTTCACGTTCCAACATGTTTCAACAACACAACAAAACAACAAATGAACACTGTCACCACAAATCATAGACAGATCTCACTTCCTCCCCCGTGCCCACAGAGTACTCCAAAAATATGAAAATATTACAGCTGCTTTTAAAGGACAGCTTTTTCTTTATAAACTCCGTACTTAACAGATAAACAAAGTAAATTCAAAACTGAAATACATTTCACTCACACTCTGTCTTAAATTACAAGTCAACCAACATATTTTCATTTCAAGAGAAGTAAGTTTAAATTAATTGCTGTACACATTTGGTGATATGTTCAGACAATAAATAATAAAAACAAGAACACCATGGATTCTTCCTCTGCATTTCCATCACATGGCTCTCCTCTTCTGGAGTTTGACGATACAAATGAATGTCTCTCTTTCGACAGAACACAATTCGTTTCTCTCTAATCAAAAATACTGCATGTTCCACCAATACGTTGATGTGAGGAAAATTATATTTAATCCAAGACAAACAACCCACTCACATTTCCGTGGGAGCCGAGTGTTTCTTTAGATCTCTTTCTTTTGTTTCCCACACTGGTAATGTCCACCTCCCTGTGTCAACAAAGGATCTCCAGCTGCTGAACAGTAAGACATTTGTACTGGACCCAACAGAATCACTGGTGACGGTTTGCAGGTCAAAGAAACACTCAAGATAGTTTGTCTGATGTTTTTCTGCTGACTGAAGCATTAAATCAAGCACTGTGTTTTCCAAGAAGATCGTTGTCTCATCAATGAATCTGAAAATGAGGATCCTAAAAGGTAGACGCTACCCAGGGACAGATTTCCAAAATGGCCTGATGCCATTTACAACAAATTGTTACACAGGACACACGAAGACTTCATGTTCCCCACAACGACTGCTGCAGGGTAAAAAAAAGCTTTGGGAGAGAAGCGCTGCTGCAGCGCTGAACCGAGCAGTGTTGGCAGAACAGAACAATGCTGCTTGTGAACGCAGCCTTGACCTGAAACTACTGAGGATTTGGTGGGAGGAGGTGAGGAGATGCTTTGCAAGTTTGAAAACGAGCATCGTGTTTCAGATCAAACCTTGTTCCTCATTCTGCGGGTCAGAATTTGATTTTAAAGCTGCTCTGGTGGTGAAACATTATTGTTTGAAAACCCTTGGGAATGACTGATAGTTTGTTTCTGTTCGGTAACTGTTAGATGTTAGATCAGATGTTGACCAAGCACTCGGTTCAAACAGGGATTTTATAAATGCTCTGATGAGATCGGCCTGATGAAGAGGTGGAAACATGCAACTTCTTCATAAAGTACAGTACGTGTGTGTGATGCTGCAGCTGTGAGCGGGCAGTCGGCCCATCAGGAGACGTCGCCTCAGCTCCAAGAGGCACAACATCACAGTCGCTCGATGGACGGGACAGTTTTCAAAAGCTGCACATACAGTTATACGTGTATGTTAAATGCAGTCAACACCTGAGGTACGGAGCGGAAAGTCTTGCATGCTGTTAAGAATGACGATCTTTTTTGCTTTGTAACATTTGAAAGAAAGGCCAACAAATAAATAGAAAGAAAACTGGAAGACTTCTTTTTTTCTTTTCAAAATATGATTATTTACAGCTACTCTGAACCTTTGAACAACATTATGACAAACGCACACTAAAACTGCTGCTGGACCAGAATCAAGAAGCTTCTGTATGATTGTCAAGAGTACAGGTTGTGCTGTTATAGTTGCGGCTGCTTCAATTTAACACACGCGAGATGAATTGAAGGAGAAACTGGCTGTTACCGGCTGTGCTGCATTGCAGGGCCACGTTGTGTGGTGAGCATCAGGACAGTCCCTGAAGAAGAGCTGAAGCCACTGCTGACATGTTTTTCCTCAGCTACTGAAGAGCAGGACAAAGGATGCCATTTTTTTTGTTTTTAAACAGTCAATCCAGTCTGTTGTCATTGTAAACAGGGGCCCTGTGGTTCAGTGCTGCTCAGACCTGTGCAGGAAAGCAGTTCTGGTAATGACAAATCCTCCACAGTCTCATGAAAGTTTGTGAAACGTGCATAAAGTCCAACGCAAATCACACAGTGAAAGTAATAAAGTAACTTCTATCACATAAAACTGGCGGATGAATTAACGGCTGAGACAACTTTTCCATTAGCACCTTAAACTTAGTGAGGCACAAACAGCCATGTCGTCAAATCAAAACTGTTTATCCTCTCCTAAAGGCACAAGTTCATGTAGCACGTCATCAGGTTCCCATTGCTATTGGAAATAAGCTCAGAGTACATGTTAATGTTGGCATTTTTAACATGAAATATTTTGCGTGTTAAAATTCAAACATGCCAAATGACACATGAAAAACCAAATGGTTGATCACATGCTAATGCTAATTTTACTGTATCAACTTATACGTTTGAACATGTTCAAATGTACAGTTTTAACACAAAAAAAACATTTTAACGTACTTTTCATGCTCAAACTCTAAAATCGTTGCTCACTATCTGGCGCACTAGTTTCAGTGTCACATTTTTTTTTTAATTTTTTTTTTTTACAGGTGACACCAGTGATTTAACAAAACTAGAATTTACTGGTTATTAAAGTGAACCAGTAACGAGGGGTAGGAGGGTGTTAATGTTAAGATCAGCAAACATTAGCTAGTAAACTAGCTTTTGCTGCCTTTAACGTTCTAGTTTAAACATTTAGGGAACGTAAACTATTCAGTTCAGTGAAAAAACTTAAATGAGCTTTACTGACGCATTAAAAATACAACCTGAGTCTGTTCAGCTGAAAGCGACGCTATTTAAACTCTACTTCCACCAATGTGCTTCCCGTAGCATTACTTCACCAATTCAGTCCTTCTTACTTCATAATAATACATTCATGTTGGAAAAAAACACTGCGTCTTACAATCTTCATGCTCATTTTACAAAATTTCCTGAGACTGATCAAACGTGAGGCAGAGAGCTCCCGCACACAGTCAGCTGACGCCCGGCCACGCTGCCCAAACCAACTTCTCCCCACACAAAATAAGAATATGAAGACATCTGAGTGGATGTTTTGATAAGTCACTGTTGAACCGGTCACGGAGGGATGCAGTCCGTTCACCGGCTGCGACTCGGCTCCTCATCTTCAGGCGGGAAGCTGAAGCCGTCCCTGCTGACACAGCGGCCACTGAGGAGGCTGGGGGGTGGGGTGGGTGTGGGGGGTGGGGTGTCTGTGGGAGTACAGTATGATCAGGTCGGGGGGGGGGGGGTTCAGACCAGGCCGATGTCATTCTTGCATAAGTGTCTCCCTCCAGTCGAAGGTGTGGTTTGGTCCATGTGTTAGGGGGAGGATGGGAGGGTCCACTAACTGCCACACCCCCGTATCTCCCTGCTCCTCGCAGGAGCAGAAGCCCAGGTAGGGGATCTGAGGACAGAGCAGAGGAACCACAAGTGTGAGTTTCGAAATGAAATTCACGGAAATGACAAAATGCTTTGTGGCTGTTTTCTCTATTTAACCCTGCTGTAATTATCTGCACGATGCAGCACTGCATGCTGGGAGCTCAGTGGATATTGTGCTCTTTGCAATCATCTTGCGGTACAGACAATAACATTAGTTCATTAATACAAAAATTCTGTAGTAATGATAAAACATGCATATGCACTTATGCTGGATGCAGTCACGATGGGAATATATTAAGGCCTCACACTGTGGAAGTACAGAAGGAAATTCTACTGTAAATATAAAGTACGTGTTAAAATATGATCTGATGTATCATTCAATTAAAAAATATTCTCTTATCGAGTCATTTTAGGCAGAATTGAGTCCTTTCATAATTATTTTTCTCAGTAAAGGTGAAAAAAGAAAAGAAAAGAAAAATAATATTTGACACCGTTTTCAAAGCAAACTCACTTAAAATCGACTTTATACTAACTCATAATAATCATACCTCTGTTGTCCCATAGTTTTTCCTGTTTTACAGCATCTAATTTCAGTCACATTTTTTTAACAAGCTGATTTAACTTGAAAATATTTCAAAATATTCCGACTGCACTGCAAAGTAAAGAAATCTAGACTTAAACACAGATCCCTGTAAGAAAGAGCTTCTTTTTTTTTTTTTCCATCAAGCTGCCCAAAACTTATCATTGATTCAAATCAGCCCTTCCAGCACAACACAACAATAACGCTGCTCACACATTAATATATCAAAAATAATACTATAATACCAATAACAGATTTAAAGGGGCCATTTTAGCTAATACTATTTTGAATGCATGATTTTTAAAAAGTGAACCACGAAGGCAAAGGGACCGATAAAAACACACGTTAAAAACAATGTCACAAAGAGCAAATGTTCCTTTTGGTTGAATGTGTTGGGGTGCGTCTGCCTGTGGATGGTGCTGAAGCTGAAAGCCACTTAACAGCAGCCGCCTTATTGAGGGTTATTGATCTCAATGCATCAAAACTAGACGGAAGACCGGCTAATGAAGAAGCAGCCGTCCTCGGAGCCTCTCAGCTTATTACTGAGAGCACTCTGTATTCAACTCTACGGCTCTCAGGTCTCATCCTGCACTCAGCCGCTCAACTCTAACCTGACGTATTCTTCATTTCTACAAACTTTTCTAATACATATTTCCCGGATGAGGGAGAACCGTGTTTCACATCACAAGGCTTACATGAATGAAAAATTTAGTTTTGCTTGAGAACATGCAGACGTGTAAAGTGTTCCTGATTTACATGAGCACCCATGAGGGGGGCAACTTTTCCATAGAGTGAAGTATATAAGTATATACTGTGTATATATATATATATATATATATATATATATATATATATATATATATATATATATATATATATATATGCCGTTTGTGTTTAATTGGCCCTCGTATCATCAATTTGAGTATCGTGATGATATTGCATCGAGGGGCCTCTGCTGATTCCCTACGGAAAAGTTTCCACTGCTTTGAGTGCATCACTCCACTGGTTTGGATTCCTCACACCTCTGGAGTTTTACGTGTACACTCCCATGTTTTCACACATTCAACATGGAAAGAGGAAAACCAGATGAAATCAATGAAGGATGGGATAGAAGAAAAAAAATAAAATAAACAGATGGATGAGATCTGAAATGATACGCAGCGAACGGACCTTTCGGACGACTTGGATGAAGTCCTTGGCGCTCTGCGGGCCGCGGCCCTGCAGCTGGCGTGTGCAGGCCTCTAAGGAAGACGCGTGGGCTACAATCAGCACGTTGTTTCCTACAGAGGGTGTGAACCCGAGGCAGGATGCAACATCAGCAGTGGACAAACAAACCACCACGTAAAACAATGAGGTAAAAGTTAAAAAGAAGAAAAGCCCAACAGCTTTCGTCTCTCTTACCAGTGTTTTTGCAGTCTGCCAGGATGTCTTTGGTCACTTGATAGCTCCGACTCATGTAGTTCTCGTAGGACTCAGACACAGTGAGCTTGCTGACTGGGATCAGAGGTCTGGATCCACACAAATGTCAATCATTAAACAAACAGTACAGTAAAATCTGTGTTGCAGTGAGATTAGGAAGTTTGCAGAGTGCCTTTGAGGGGAGGCATTTGTTCGGAGCGCACTGTGGTGCATCGAGTGTGTGCATATACATATGCAAATACACATCAACACATACACGACACTTACACTAAAGATGGCAAAGAGGAGATGCATACAAAAGAAAAAGGACCTGGAAGACATGAGTCAGTGAATCGGTTTCCTGGTTAATCAGTAAGCAGTTAACAAAGTTACGTTCAGTGAAGCCAGGTGACGTTTCAACTACGAAAACGTTAAACCTACAGAGGGAATTTTACAAATAAATCAAAGTATGTTACAGAATGAGTTCACATAATTATGATTAAACCGGTCACTGCCTGATGTATTTCACAGCTGTTAAATCTGGTGTCTGGTGAGACACTCTGGCGAGATGATTTCATACTGAGCACGCTCAAAGAGCAGAGTACCGACAACTTTCTAATTGTGACCAGATGGATAAAATTGGGTTGAAACAAGTCATTTTGAAGGGGTTGTGATGCCTTGTATTTCATTTATTCACTGATTTGCAGCCACAACAGTAGTGACAGAGCAGGTAAGGGAGGAGGCGAGGACATGAGCTTGGTTTGTGTAATTACTCTCACTGACAGAAGGGGGAGACAAATGTTCCAGCAGGTTTACGTATTTTACAAGATAGTATTTAACACTCAGTATTCTTGAGCCAATAATACAAATAACATTTACAATAGGTGGAATCAGAGCACATAAATCATGAATAATGGAAAGGCGACCACAGTTTTTACTTCCATTAGCACTTAACAAATTGAAACCACGACACATTTCACTCAAACCGTCTCAAATGCACCGTTTTGATTTTGTACAAAAACATTTAGGGATGATTTTGTTAAAGTAGCCGAGATGTTTAGCAGCAGATGACGAACACGTTTATGTTAGTAATCCCTCAAATGCCGTGCAGCTGACGGCACAATGTGCGTTTTGCGTCACCTGTAAGTTGTGTCCACGCTGAAGTGGGCTGCAGCCAGGTCGGTGGGAGGAATCCACGCAGGCATGGAGCTCCCACACACCCACTTGGTCCATTCGAAAAGGCCCGGTTCCACTCGCACCTTCAGCTTAGCATCCTGCTGCAGACCTGTTCACACCGACACCGCTGATCAGACAACTACAAAAATCACTACGACCCACTTCGTGTCACTGAGAACGTCTCGGTGTGACGACGGCCTGCTCACCTTTCAGGATGTTCTGTGCCGTCTGAACACATCGCAGGGAGGGAGAGCAGTACACAAAGTCCATCACCGTGTTGCTCTCTAAGAGGGCCTCCCCTGGAAAAGCAGCACATCTTTAACACGCCGTCACGTCACAAACACACCGCCAGTCCTGTAACACTGCTGCTGTTCCACATGGTGCACGTCCCTCAGGACACTCACATTACATTAGTACACTTACTTTGTGTACTACTTGAATTTTGACAGGGGAGTGTTGTCTGCACTCACTGGAAATAACCGTGAACATTTGAATGCATCACCTGCCAACATATCTGGTGGTTTTCATTATTTTACCCAGAAGTTAACGTGTTTTCGTGCCCTCTGTTTAACGCCTGCGACAAACGTACTGACGGCTTCTCGACAGTGTGAACAGGCACTCAGAAAAGTGAGTGTCAGCGTGTTAGCATGTGATTCGGAGCGCAGCAGCGGTGTTGTCCATCACTCGGGTCTCCGCTGCGGACGTACCTATGAGTCGAGCCTGAGTGGATCCAAACACAGTGATAGGGGCGTCCATGTCGTAGTCCCTCTGCCCCCCCCACAGAGGCAGACTGGGAGGCATGTTCAGGTTGGAGCGTACGTATCTACCTGCAGCACAACAAACGCACGGTGAAATGTATGGAAAGTTCTTGGTGTATATAAATGTATATATTGGTGAATTTGATTTCAGTCTGAGCCTACAGTTTTGTCTGTCTTTGTCCAGTTAACATGTGCACGTGCTCACCTTTACTATCTGAGCAGAGGGAGAGCCAGTGTTTTCCAAAGACCACGTCCATCCTCTCACCATGCCGGCACACAAAAAGCGTCCGCTTGGGCTGTCGAGAGTGACCGCCGCTGATCCGCAGGACCTGCTGCACATCAGGGAATTACAGCGCTTTCTGAACACACGTGAGATTCTTATAGGGTTTTATATATATATATATATATATTTTTTTTTTTTTTTTTTTTTTTTTTTAATGATATAGTCATATGCAAAATTCTGCAGACCGTTACAGTCCTAAAAACCAACGTACCTGCATGGGGTGACAGATGAGACTGAGGGTGGGCGTGTCTCCAGGACTCGTGTTGTCGGGGCGTCGGCTGTCCAGCAGTCCGTCAAACATCCCTCGGTCCTTACTGGTCTTGTCGCTGGGCCCGCAGCTGAAGAACGAGTGGGAGCTGTTGTGAATCAGGAGGACACATGTCAGACAGGCACTACAAATCACAGTCTTATTTGTCTACAGCTGCTCTATGAAGTATTTTGGCATCGACCAAAAAAGTTCATGTTCATCCTGAAGGAGTTATCACTGAAAGTTAATATGGGAGAGCTTTAATATCAACTCTATCAACTCAAAAAAAATACATTCTGAGAAGTTAACTTGTCTGGGAAAAATGCCACTATTATGTTGTTTGATGTTGGAAATCCTTCGCTTGCATAATTCAATTAAAAAATAATGGTATACAGAACCATGAAAGAGATGAAAAGTGGGCTTGTGTATGGTAAACTGTGTGAAAAATGTAATTTAAATACAGTGTGTGATGGTGAATGACATAATTTGTTGTATGTTGACTGAATATAAAAATATTCCTCATAATCC
The DNA here is from genome assembly GCF_022577435.1 of Embiotoca jacksoni. Lineage (NCBI taxonomy): Eukaryota > Metazoa > Chordata > Actinopteri > Embiotocidae > Embiotoca > Embiotoca jacksoni. The sequence goes on from NW_027185274.1 coordinate 975,059, forward strand.
ATAGGCTTCCTCCGCTCATCATCTACTAAGTACATTTGGATATTTCTTGTTTACAAGAGCAAATACTGACGTGGTGGTAAATGCGGGATGATCCCAGGGGGACCCAAATGCCAGATGGACTTCATATTTGTTGGGTTTACATAATCTGATTAACTGAAAGTGTCATAAATTTCCACCAGTGAATATCAACTACGTCAGAACCTCCATCCTCTGTCAAAACTGAACTGACCTGAACTGTTTAAGTTCATACAAAGTTATGTTTTACTTAATTACTTCAATTTCTTTATGTTTCAGGTAACGAACATATGGAAAACTGACCGCACGGAATTATTAACTTATCACAACAAACCTACAACAATCAACTACTGTTTTCATTATTATTTTCTTTAATATTAATGATAATAACAATTGGTTATTTAGCGTATGAAATGTTAGACAACAACATATTAGCACATTTAAATTGATTTTGTTGTCAGGCCAAAAGCCCAAAGATAATGAGTTTATTATTATATTAAACCAGGGAAACTAGCAAATATATATATATATATATATATATAATGAGAAGCTGGTAACACAAGATTTGTTTAATATTTTGGCTTTAAAAATGACTCAAACATTAAGTCACACATCAAAATTGTTGCCAATTCAAAAAAATGTCAGACAACTACTTCATTAATCCTCTCAACATTTCAGCTGTGCTGTGTGTGGTTTCTGGATGCTTCATGTATAATGGGCGTCAGTTGGGGTCCAACATTAGTCCCACCATGCTGAGCTGGCACTTTACAAAAGGTTAATGGGTCACACTGGGAACATCCTTCGTAATATAATGGTAATGTGTGCAGCATTAGTACAGCTATAGAACAAAAGGTATTGGACACATTAGGAAATAACAGAAAATAGTGTTTCAGATATAGACCGAATGCCACGTAATACTCTTTCAGTGCAAATTGTCTGTTTTGCTTGTATTTTTACTGCCATTTAAAAAAAGTTTTCATCCATTTAATTTGTTTGGGTAATGAAAGCCATATGTTGTGCCTGTGTGAGGTTCTGCACTCACCCATGGAAGACCCAGGTGTCCGACTCATCCGCCAGGCTGACGTAGTTCTCAGGCAGCAGGCCGGACAGCCCCGTGGCCAGCGAGGTCCCGTACACCCAGCCCTCACTGGTGCTGCTCTGATCCACCGGGGACATGAAGACAAAATCCCCCGGAACCAGCTCCAGCTCGTCGTCGTTCTGGGGGATGTAGGGGTACATGACCCGCAGGGTCTGCACATGTCACGCACACGGTTAGCGGCTAGGATGTAGAACAGACTGTCACATGTCAGCGTGTTTACATGCTGTTGGTTGATAGCGACATGTGATCTTGAAACATCCATTGTTAGTATGAATATTTACTGAATATGAATATTAGGTCGTCAACCACTTCACCAATCTTCAAAAGCCGTTTAAAAACCTATTTATTTTCACTGGCCTATACGCTTTGACCTCTACTGGGTACTTTTGTGTGATTTGTATTAGCTCGTCTTGATTTTGATGTTACTTGTTTTTATTGATCAAGTCTGTTCGAATGCACGATTGTTTGTCTATGTGCAGCACTTTGGTCAACCTTTGTTGTGTTTTAAATGTGCTATACAAATAAATTTGGACCTAACTTGACTTTGAATATGAGCTCACCTCATGGTTAGCGAAACGAATGTCCCGGGAGAACAGAACGGCCAGCCAATCACAGCCAAGCTTGACTTCAATGCCCTTGGCCAGTTTCTCCAGCGAGGGGAGGTGGTCGGTGGGGAAGTTGTAGGCCAGTGTGACATGGAGCTGCTTCTTGTGAGGCTCCACGTGGACCTCTGGATGGGAGAGAAGACGTAAAAATCAGGCAGGGACTGTTTTTTTAGAAAGCAGACAATCTGCACTGGTTGTTACAAAAGTAAAAATGATTTCAAATCGAGCCTGTGCAGTGAGGTCACACTGCACAAAGCATCAGAGAGAAACCTACATCGCTCACACTGGATGTGGACACGCTCTAAATCTGTGCCTCGACCACGAAGCAGGAATATGACAGAGCATTAGCGCTGACACCAGGCCTCTAATCTGACTTGGCACTTCGCTGCCTGAAATACTGTTTGGCAGTCGCTCTAATTTTTTGCCTGTGTTTAAAAACACAGTGACAGCGACAGATTGAGCGAGCACTTTAATAACCCAACATGAACGCCATCTGCACCAATGAAACGACTGTCACTGCTGGAAAAACAATGCCGGTCACGATGCGTTACACGGCGAACATCCTGAGCCGACACTGACATGCTGCAAAAACACCACTTGATGAAGACTGATGGTGAAAGATGGGAGACGAGCAAGCCAGGATCTTTCAACATGATCCACGCCCGGGCCATTGCGGGTACGATGTGCGACACTTATCCCTCACGCCTGGCCTTCCTACCTGCCTTCCTGGTGGCCTCGGTGGCAAAGTCGGCCGCAAACTGCTTGAGCACATCGGCCACCTGCTCCTCCACGAAGAGGCCGATGAAGTTGGAGGATGTGTAGAGCTCCAGAGGCAGCGGGCTGGGAAACCGACCCCGCCACTGCTGCACAGAGGCCTGCAGGGCCTCACAGAGGGCTTCCACTTTGTGGTCCGCACACTAAGTTCAAGAGATAAGAGTCGGTTGTCATGACGTTGGATTGTTGTTTAAATATGATGAGAGCGACACACATTTTTAGACAGTTCATAGCGCTCCACTCGCTTCCTCACACAAACAAATGTATTCTAAATTGTATTTAAGGTACCTTGCGGAAGATTGAGGATTGGAAATGGGCTGTTTTGTTTGTAAAGTGTTGCGCACAAAGTGGCACATGCATGCGTGCAGGTATCTGGGCGACGTGATGCACAGTCCTGTTTTCCACACTGAGAGTTAGTGGCAGTAACGTGCACTGAAATGTGGCAATATGTCAATAAATACAAGAATGAAGAAGATTTCAGCAGTATTTTAGAAATGGCCAAATGATTTATGAGAAAGGATGTCATTTCAGCACATCTCTTCATCAAGGATGCACACACAAAGTGAACAAAACAACAAACCTCCACAGAGCATCTTTAAAGATCGACTCACATTGACTCCTGGTTGCTTAAATGCTGCAGGTTCAGCTAGAAATAACTGTATTCATGCCAACTGCGTGGATTTAAGATAGAATATTAAATGGATTATCATTGATATAATGTCATTTAAAATATCTCGGCATCAGCAACATTTTTATAATGAGATATGCGATTTAAGTTTAGCATAAAGGAGACTGCATATGAACGTGTTTAATGTGCTGGATCCGACTTGGGACAGTTGCTGTTGTGTCTTTTACATAAATTGTCTCTGGTTGTTATACAGACATGAGACCGCACATCACATTTATGTAATGAGCTGCATGTCAGAAAGAGTCCTTACACACAAGAATGGAAAAAAAAAAAAAAAAAGAGATTCATACATCAAGAATTCAACTGATATTTACTTTGTGTGGCGCACGACCGTACAACCTCAGATGAATTCTTAATTTAAGCCATCCTCCTCCATAAAGGTTCATTTGGAGTTCAGTTTAACTCACCATAAAGAACTGGCAGAGAGTGATATGGGGGAAAATGTTGTGGGCTTTGTTTTTGCCACAAGTGACCCGGCTCTGCTGCCAGAAGTGGGAGAGCTGGTTCTGTAGGGGCCCGCTGGGCCGCAGGTAGAGGACGAACTCCCTGGGCAGCGGGTCATCCAGAAACGGATCGTCCACATGGGAAAACAGCCTGCGTGACAGATGGAAGAGTCTCACGCCGCGCTGTCGGGATAACCTTTGTTTTTACGTTTGTGTTTAGGTTATGTGGCACAGTTTTTCAAGAAATAACTGGTGGCACAAACAAAACCCTAGAAGAAGAAGTGGGTAAGTACACAGTTCTGAATGCAAATGACTCCGGCGGTACGAACGGCTCACTGTGGGAGCCCTACAGCTTCTTTTCTAACTGGAACATTTCCTGTTTTGAGCTGAGATTCTGGGACAGAAAACTTTCCTCCCCGCCTGCTGTACCGTTGCTCTCGCCTGCAGCACAGATTTTTAATGAATAAAATCCTTGGCCTTCATTCAACATTTCGAGGGATGTTATTTGTGCTTCAATCGTTTGTGGGAGTCGGTGTTGCCAAATACCTTCACATAAAGACTTTTTCATTCATACGGGGCACTACAGCGCCAAACACTGTACTTCATGGAGTACCTTAAGGTTCTGTGCTTGGCCTGTTTTATATCATATTTACATAAACAATTTAGCAGCTAATGTGTTTGGAATTAATACTCACTGTTCTGCAGATGTTTTGTATAGCAGTAGATTTTTGTTTCTTTAAAGTTGCACTTCATAAACTACTACTGCTTTTTATCATTTTTAGTCAAAGCTCGCTGAACTCAAACTAATGGTAAATGCAGAAAGATATATTTTCACATTTTTTTCAAGGAGGCTCATGGATGCATATTCTTAGTTATTACCACTGACTGTATATAAAAGTGGACGTAACTTCCAGGTCTGAAAAATGAGGCTGGAAGTGCCTTAAACTGCAATACCACCGAGTGCCACTAGAGGTTGGCTCCAAAAAGCCTCCATAGGCCGAGATGGAAAAGAAAGACTTTTCTGCTCGAATCACTTGGAATAGTCTGTCAACTCAAACCAGTTCAAATGGATGAATATAATATCTCTGGCAGAATTATTATGACACTAATGTAAACTACTCAGTATTTACTTGTGTACTAGTCCGACACTTTTAGCCTTCATTTTGTATAATTATCATTGTTTGTAGTTTCATCTGTTATCTGATTTTGTATTGTTTTGTTTTATATGTCGACATTTTGAACAAGTCCATCTATCAAATGAGGTTTCCAACATCAACATTACGGGGGCTTATCTGGCTAAATAGAGGAAAAAAACAAGAACAACAATAATATATATTAATTAATAGAATATTATTTAAGGTTTTGGCATTACAGTTGCATTGTTTTTCACGAGAGAGAAAATCACTAACATCCGAACTTCAGTTAAATTCAGTGTTTGACTAAATCAAAATCAAGATCAAGAAGTCCTGAAACCTGCATCTTTTTACATACTGTCATCCCGTTGTACAGCAGAGGGCAGTGTGACACATTTCCTTCCCTGACTTGTGATGTGTGTATGTGAATGTACAGTGTATACATTTGTTGAAAACTTACCAGTCACATGCTGCTTGAACGCTCCGACCTCCAGTTGACACCACAGCTTTGATTCTGTAAAACAGCACAAGGCATACAGTTTAAAAAAAACAACAACAATCTAATTACATCTTCAACAAGTTAGTCATGTGTACTCGGAAAAGTGTGCAGTCAGAGTTTGTGACGAGTGAAGACGGTAAAACCCGGAGAAACATCTTCTCTTCGACTTCTGCCTGTGAGCAAGTTAAACGAACTCTCGTTAGTGTGCTGAAGAACTTTGTGGCTGCAGATGGTTAATGTTGGAAGTGAAAGAGCTCGGCATCCACACACCTTTGTGGAAACTCTGACTCTGCAAACAGATGCACGAGAGCGCTTTGAAAGAGAAAGGAAATAATATGGAAAAGTTGAGAGTTGTTAACAGAACAGAAATGCCACTGGAGCTGGGTACAAACAATGTCAGTGGAAAAAGAAAACGGGGGGAATTATTCAACTTTTCCTGGTTTGATGGCTGAAGTGAAAATATAAATATAAATAAACAGCAATTCAGCAACTGTCGACTCAGAAACGTCAACATGTCGGATGGAAATATAGTTTTTCCCCCTTGCTAGTTTGTACATTTGGCAGCGGTGGGAATTAAAATTTCCATTATTTCACTAAAAAAATTATTAACAAAAACAACCAACTTTTATTGTCAGACATTTTTACTTAAATATGTTCAAACTGATTTGTTTAACATCACTTAATTTGAATTTCTTTTTTTTCACATTTGTATGAGTACAACCAACACATCAGGCACCGATGATTAGAGAATTACTTTTTTCCTTTTGTAAGAATATTTAGGAAATATATGTGATCTCTAAAGGTGCATTAACTGATTTTAAAAAACAGCGATTACATTCACATCACCACCTGGTAAAGCTGGTCGGCTGAAAGTGTTCGCATGTTTCTTATTTAAACTTTCAGCAGAACATTAGCTACTAATGAGAGGTGCTATAAGTTCTCTCTCTTCACCAGCCAGCTGCTAACTTTATCTACCTGATGTTTGGTGTTGGGCAGGTAGCGAAGCCTGGATTTATCGTAAAGATAAGGTTGATAAGACTCTGAGTTTAAACCAAGTGGCTATGCACTGTGAGATCATCCTCTGATTTTTGAACTGCTGTTTTGAAGCCTCCTCTCTGGAATTTTTGGTTGACGCCATCTTGGTGTTTTTGTTGACCATATTTAGATGAAATGTGGAGGAGTGAGGGGCGGAGAACATGAGAAGACCATACGTGCCTATAACAACTATACCAGCATCCTGACTGCACCCCACCCCTGTCAATCAAACCCGGCATGCCCCCAAACATCCCTTTCTTTGAGGCCTAATATCTAATTAATGATGGAATTATTTTCAGAAGGACCATCACAACACTGATCAGAAGGAGCGACTTTAGTGAATGGCACCATAGTGACTTGTGGAAGAAATTAATTGACTGTATATTTCATGAGAGAAGTTGGAGCTTTTTGAATGGAAGTCTGTTGAAGCCATGGGGATGTTTGGAACCAGACCCTAATGGCCCTCAGTGGTATTGCACTTTAGGGGGTTTCCAATTGGTTTCCCTTTTCAGACTTGTAGACTAAGTCCATTTTAAAACACAGTCTGTGGTTTAAACCTTCAAAGTTGCAGCCACAAAACAATTAGCTTAAAGATGCAGTATTTAAACTGTCAATAGAGCTGAGAGATCACTGTCTGCAGGTTTGTCACTACAAAAGGCACCTTTCAAACTGTATATATTCATATGATTCATTTTTTAAATAAAAACATGGGTGAGAGCAGCTTTAATCTCAGAAATAACTCTTGAACAATTCACTTAATTCTGTCATTATTTGGTGAGTTTAACCTGCGTACGAGCTTGGATAATTTTGGCCGGCTTCGAACTGACTTTGTCTTAAAATATTTAGGCTTGTCAGAGTGTGAATGGTTCAGATGTAATTACTAATATTAAATTTGATTCTAATCCACCTGACACACCTAAGTGTACAATCATTAATGAATGCTGTAATACCACTGAGTAACTGGGAAAGGCAACTCAATGATTCAACATTCGGAGCGGTTGAATGACTTGAGGGATGATGATGTCATTTTTGTTCAGTGGACATTTACATTTGTTACATTTACAGTGCGGTGATAATAATATATATTTTTTGTCACTCAGTTTTATTTTCCAATAAAAACCCACAACGCATTTAAACAGGATACTTTTTTGATCATTCTTTCCACTCCCACTGTTTGCCCTGAAAGGTTGACGTGTACCAGTGAGTAATTGTGCATTTTATGTCACGCCAGGACATAAAGACAAAATGTGAGCAAAGCACACACAAGACATACTAAGTCGGGTGTGTGTGTGTGTGTGTGTGTGTGTGTGTGTGTGTGTGTGTGTGTGTGTGTGGGAGGGGGGCAGAACAATTTGGATTACAAGTGAGAGGAAGCGTCAGTTCCTCGTAAGACCCTTCAAAGCAGCATGTTTGTGTAGGCCCGACATTCACATCAGCTTCTTTCACATTAAGTGTGAACAAACCACAGAGGGGTAACTCCTCTCAACCATAACGAGGAACTCCACGTCACTCATAAGAGTTATTCATCCATTTAGAGGCTCTTATGGCATCACTGTGTTTCCTGCGTGTTTGTTCTGTGTTTTCCTGGCTGAATAACTTCTACGTTTTACAGTCAGAAGCAAAGAAAGAAAACCAGGTTCCAGCTGATGGTGAGGACAGATGTCTTAGCTTTTGTCTCTCCAAGGCAGTTCAACAAGTTTTCATTCGCTGGGATGTGTGAGGCATTATCGGAGATTAAAGACGCGTTTAAATGAAAGAAACAGAGAGAACAGGGGATTGGCCCGCTCACGCCTCCCTCGTCTCAGCAGCACCTGGAGGTTTGCCTGATAAGCAGGACGAGCAGCAGATGAGATTATTCACATCAGAGCCGCACAATCTAATTAAGCAGCACTCAGGAGATAAGAACTTGTACATGCAAACGTGGTTTTCGTCTCTGGAGAGCGAGCAGCTTCCTCAGCACAGCATGACATGTTACTCCTGTGGGATGTCCCCCCCCGGCCCGGGCGGAGGTGTGTGTTGGCACTGTGTTTCATTATTACGGGTCTTCAGAGGTGGCTGACAATATTGTTGAATGAAAAAAATCAGAAGATTTGCTTCTGTTATGTTCCAGTATTATGAATTTATCATTTTAACCAGTGACTATTTTAAACATCATTGGACATTTTTTTTTCCGCAGCAACTATCCAGGACAAAAGTTTATATTGTCAGGTGGCCAAATATACGACTCCAAAATCATGCTAATTTTCTCTGCTGATTTTAGCGAAAATGTTTGAAACCTTATTTAAGAACTGGGACAGTGGTGTGTTTTCAGCTTGTTTTTGAGACATTTTGCACCCTTTTGGCAAAAAACACTATTAATTGTTAACTATGACTGCAGCTTTAAAGGTCAAATCAGTACATTTGAAATAACTTTGAAATGCAAAAATAAATAATATAATAATCACACTCTATATAGCAAAATAAACATTTTAATTTAGAATACAGGTCTTTATGGCAGCTGTTTTTACAGATGTTGTTATTTGGAACATTTAATAGAATGTGTAGAACTAGCGGGTTTGTGTTTGCAATATATAGTTCATGGCAAATAATAGCTTTGAACTTGTATTTTTAATCTTAAAAATACATTTTAACGTGTTATTAACAGTGTCTCTCCAATATGGGCATTTTAAACCAGTTATGACATTGTTGAACTTAAGCTGTTGTTGATTCAAATCTTGTGAACTTTATTCTTGTCAGGTTGAATCAGACTTGGAAACTTGATGAAGAGCATCACGGGACACTGCAATGACTCCTTTCACAGTGTTCTGCTTAACAGGGCTTTTTACCACTTTGAGTTGAGTCAGTCTGTTGAAAGTGATCGTACTGTATGCATCGCATGCTTTTTTTTTTTTGACGCCATATGTACAGTCGGAAGTCGAACCAACACTCTACCAGAGAGGAATAAAAAGCACTAAGCTATTTTCAGGCAGCGCAGTCAGTAAAGCAGCAGCTCTGACCACAGCAGGGACAGTCAGATGCATCGGAGTCAGGCTCTCTGTGGTTTTATGGAGCTCCTGTGTGCCACAGGTGCAGACCTATGAAGCAACTGCACATGTGTGTGTGTGTGTGTGTGAATCACCGAGAGGGAGGAGAGAGCAGTGTCTGAAGGAAGCGGTTTGAGAAAGGGCCTTCGACTACTTCACCGTATACCCCCACACACCAACAGTCAATCAGGGAGGACGTAAAAAGTAAGCGTTGCCACCTGGGTTTCATTTGGTGTTTAATGACGACACGATATCTGACCAAAACATATCGGGCTTTCACAACGATGTGGAAAGAAGAAGTGAATCCTGTGAGACGTTTGACATTTAATTTGTCCCCGTGTTCGACTATGTGAGTCTCACTTCTTGTAGAAACTCAAATTAAACTCTGTGTATGTTAGAAATTATGAAATAAAGTCACCCACATTGACGTCAGTGAAAATGACCTCTGACCTATGACCACAGTCCTGCCTTTATAAGTCGGTTTTTCCGCTTCCTTGTTTGTTATGACGAATACGCAGCTCAGAGCTGCTGCATCAGAAGTGACTTCAAGAACTGAATTTGAGACACTGATGAGCATAAATCTGCCACATTTTAATTTGACTAAATGTTCAATGTGAATCTGATTTTGATATCCCAACAGATGACTCACTAAACCCCTAAATGAGACTTCGGTAATCGGAGCAATTCTCAGCATTATTGAAGGTGGCTTCTGTTTGAATGGAAACACTGGATCTGAGATCAAAATGACACCGTTGGTCGGACAAACACCACAACTTCCTGTCTGATTCAAATTAAAAGCTCGCCAGTCTGTCGACGAAAACAAACGTGTTTCAGCCTCCTGTATCTACGATCTAACTGTGAACGCCGCTATGTGAACTGAGAGGTAAACAGAGGGTGTTGCGTTATGGCGAAGTTCTTTCTTCATGACTGCAACACTGCTACCGCTTCTTCCAGCCGAATGACACGAAAAGCCTTCGTTTCAAATATGGGGTTATGTAAACATAAAGCTTTCACTGTGCAGTGTTTCTCTAATGAGTAGAAGCCGGTCCTGAGTTTTCGGCTAACGTTGGCAGCTCTATTGTGTTCGGGGATGTTTGCACTCCAGCAACCTCAGTCAATTTGGTTTTGCGTCCATTGAGTCCTCTTCCTCCTCCTCGAGGGGGGAGGTTGGGCGGCCTCGGGTTTACCAGGCTGTAGCTGCAGGTTGAGCGTCTCAGCTGCCCGCTGCTCTGTGTGTGGGCGCGTGTGTGTGTGTGTGTGTGTGTGTGTGTGTGTGTGTGTGTGTGTGTGTGTGTTCACTGCTCACGGATGGGTTAAAATGCAGAGGCAGTGTTCCTGTGCGTAAAACCTACTGTACGTAACATTCTGGCAATTAAAATAATGCTCCTTTCTTAAAGCAAATATTCTTGCAAAATATAAGTAAAAAATACAGACAATAAATCTAATCTTAAATTTGTATCACCGTTTCCAGTATAATTATAGTGTATAACGAGCTTTTGTTTCTTTGTCTCCATGTCTACTTCATTTATATTGATCAACTGGAGCCCAGATGGATCAAATGAGCACTTAGCTGCAAAAGTTTAGAAGAAAAAAAAAGGTGGAGACAGACAGGTAACAAAACAGCTACGAGCCCTTTGAATCAACAAATAATTACACAATTGCTGGAATAATGATCATATTGAGTATTTAATCTCATAATGATACGCTGTAAGACTGTCGCCACCCACGTTCACAACACGCAAATTTGAGGCTATTACCACAAAGGCTGTTGAGTCAACTCATAACACCATCGGAAGATATTCTTAGGAATAAATATGCCGACAAATTGCACCAACTGTCATCCTAAAGCTCAGGGGCTTCACCAAATTACAAAAATATTGTACAGAAGCCGAAAGTACAATGCAGTACTTTTGGCTTCTGTACAATATTTTTGTAATTTGGTCTGTGCACAAGTGGCTGTATTTACAAGACAAACGTGTGCAGTCATCCAGGAAGTCAATAGCACGACTTTCCTGCAGACCTGCGTCAGTGTGACTCCACTTTGAGAAACACGAGCAGCGCGGCCAAAAAGTATCGCTGGACGAGAGGAACAGTTGTTCTCTAACACTCCAACAAATTCTTGAGACTTCTGCTCAATGAACAGATGAGTCATCGCTGGGTGGCTGGCGAGGCTGCTGTTATGTCTGGGGAAGATAAAAACACCGCATTCCACGTTAAGACCCTTTGCATGTGGTGGCAGGGTGTCTCGGTTTGAGGAGGCTGCTCTGCGTCATATGACCTTCAGAGTCCGAGTGTGCAACATGACCGCCAGAGAACCTCTGCATCGGAATGGCGGAAGAATCCAGATCCAAACTCAAAACTAAAAGTAAACAAACGTCCCCGAGCTGAAGTGGATTTATAACGAGCCAAAATTCCTCCACAGCGCTGAGCAAGTGTCCCCGTTACTGCGCTAAATGTGGTGTAACCGGTTAGTGAACCTAAATAAGGCCTTCTCACGCAAGGCTTTTTAGTATATTGTATTCCATGTTTAAATAAAAGTGAATCAATCTTCTCTACTGGTGGTTATAATGTAAATACGGAAAAGCAGGATGGGCAATTTTTAGCAAGTAGTAAAATGGTTATCGTGATGGATTAAAGGAGCATTCCTGTGACTATTTCAGTTTAATAAAGTTAGGAGGCTCAGGTAGATGGGTTTTAAAAATTAAACTCTGATGAACATGAAAGCAGCTGAAGCAGAGATATTCTGATGTTCACTCCTTTTTATGGGCCAATCTCCAAAAATCTGGGTTCTACAATTCCCATAATGCAACTCTATGCCAAGAGCTTGTGTGATTGGTTTTCTGTCAAATATTGAGTCTTAAGCAGGGTTTAGATATTTGTGAGTCTGATAAGATGGTGTCAGGTAATAAGAGACTCGTAAATATTTTTGCCGAGATGTATCGTTAATCATTTGCTTCACCATGTTCGGTCTACTTGTCAGAACATCAGGAGGCGGCATCAGTTCTTTCAATGGCACAATGGTACATGACGCAGGTTTAAACCATCAATTATTGTACCAGTCTCTTTCAATGGGATAATATTTGTGTTTAAACTCAGGATTAAGCCTGATTTAAGACAGCCGTGATCATTTTTTTCTCTGACTTATGAAAGCTTGGTGCCCATTAAATGTTTTGGAGTTAATTCATAGATCTAAATCGTGATGTTTTGAGAGGACAGTTAAAACAATTGTGTCATTACATTTATTAATCTATAAATGTATTTATACTTTCCCACGTGATTTTACAGTTAAGTTCCTGCGTTTGAAACAAAATTGTTCATGATGTCAGTTTTTGGTGGTTTTTTTGCCTTTATAAGATTTCATTTTTTACCTGCAGGGTTGTTTCAGAAATGTGTAATATGTGAGAACTGAAAATGCAAAGAAACAAAGGTCATAAAATATGAGTCATATTTTTCGTACCCCTTCGGAGACACAAAGAAAGAAAAGAAAAGAAAAAGCTTGTGTATTTGGATTCCCCTTTACAAACTTCACTTCCTGTTCCAGAGCTGCCCCTCAGGGTTACCATAGCTGCTGTGGGTTTGTTATTTCAAAAGGCGAGCCCTTAGCTAAGTCAAACACGTCGATTAGAGGCTGGCGGGGACTCGAGGAGGATCCTATGTAAACAGAGCGTGGAGCTTTTTGTGGGAGCAAACTCATTTTTAGTTTGAATCATGAAAGGAATCAAACTTAATGTGTTGAGAAAGCTGACGGTAGACGAGCCTGGCCTGAGGTTTTCTGATCAAAGCGGGGAGTGATCGGTTCGGTCTGCTGGGAACGGAGGAGCTGCTTCGCCGAAGCCTCAAAGGCCGGCTGTACCCACCGCTCCCTACGCCTTCATGATGACGGTGCAACTCCGCGCACATGCTTTCAACCCCCTCGACGCTGCTCGGTTTAAGGCTGCTGAGCAGAAGTCGGTGGCTTCAAGGACCAGCAGTCGCAGCATAAAATCAAGCTGTCAACTTCAACCACAGATATAACCGTCATTTATTTATCGGACAAGCCCTGCTTTGTACTAAAACTGCAGGGACACGTGAAGGTCGGACATATTTCAATGGTACGGTTTAGAAAAGCCACAAGTTCGGCTGATTATTAAGCGTCTTCACTTATTAGTTGTGATTGTGACTTTTTTTTAGTTGGTTAGAGGTCTGCTGGTGAAATCCTGGTAACCAAAGACAACACTACTTTAGCAATAAAGCTACATATTAATGGACGAGCAAATGACAGAGCAACCGCAGTGACGAACATACAAAAGCATTAAAGATAAACGGGATTGGCTTTGACGCTAACTGCAACTGGTTGCTGCACCAAAACGGGCAATAATAAAACGTCACTCGGGTTTCCACAGTGACTTGACTGACACTGTTGGAGCCAATAATCTGGTGAACACCTGTAATCGACTGTGCAGGCAGTCATTTTGGGGTTTATGCTCATGTGCCGATAAGCCCACAGTTAAATGGTGAGAACAGTATAAATTGTACGTGTGTGTCCAGTGTAGGATGTTTACAGTATATCTTTGCTGAGTACAAGCAATCAAAAAAAACTACAACTCTTGTTGACACTAGTTTACTCAGTGCAGCCAAGATTTTAGAAACGCTACCCCTCGTCTGACACCACAAAGAATGTATTAGATGATAGATAATTGCGCTTTCATATGTGTATTATTATATCAGATATTATGTATTGATTATTTATACCCATTCAAACTAGAATGCTGGAATTTACTGATTAAATATCCACCGTGTGCAAACTGTTAAATTGCAGAATGGGCTATAAACTCTGAAATTTAAGCCCTGCTCGTGTCGTAGTAGCTACCAAAATTTTTTTTTACATTTATCATATTGTAATAACAGTCTTGAAGGTGGATCACACAATATTAGGTACAGCTGCATAAATTCATTGATACAGCAGCAGTGAAGTACTATTTGTTGAAGTACAAGAGTGCACCTGTGACCCATTTGTAGGAGCGCTTGAATGGGCGCATGCACAAATAATTTGTTGCTGTTTCTGTGGTTGTGTAACCTTTTGCGACAAGTTCACATACAGTTAGTATTTCCAACAGTGTCATTTAATAAAATCTATAATATAATATTGCTATTTTCATCGCTTGTTCTGGTTTAATCATCTGAAGTGTTATTCTCCAAATTCAGTCACATCAGGTTCCTGGAAATGTTTCATAATAAAAGGGTTTCTATTTACTGACAAACTAGAGAGCTTTTAATTTGATACAAATAAAGTGAAGGCTGGGTTTGTATTAATGTAGTGAGGTAGGTAGGTAGGTATATACTTTATATATAGGGGAAATTTTTTTTAAAGTTTAACAGGGCAAATGGTAGCGGATCAAAAGAGGCTTCAACCTGACATTGTGAATCAGTCAATACACATAATGTCAAAATGACAACTTTGACAATTGCATTTGATTTTTTTTGGCTCTCTTGCATGAAACATATTTTAGAGATCATTGGATCTTCAAGCACTTAAAAAATGTAAATGAGTTTCAACGGGATCAAGAGGACTATAAATATTTTATTTTCTCACATGGAGAAATGCTGCGGCAGCACGACCACTGACAGACAGGAAATTATTCATCAACAATTTAGTTAATTAATGAATCCCAAAAGGCGCGTTTTAAGTAAAAAAAAGTCAACATTTTAGTAGTTCCAGCTTCTCAAGTTTGAATATTTTCTTGTTTTCAGGCCTTCAATTTTAGCAAACTTAATACTTTTAGGTTTTATAGTAATGGCTGGAGAAATAAAAAGCTTCTGAATTTGTCAATTTAGGCTATAAAAAAACATTGAACCCATTTTTCAAAAAATGTTCACATTATGTATCATCAATCAATAAAAATGAATCTTAGTTGCAGCCCTTAAAAATCACTGAATTCTTAAGGCCAACATCAGCCCGGTGCATTTGCTGAGCTCCGGTGGTTACCACTCCCTGCATGACACACCGACTGCTCCACAGCTGTTTCACCGCCTCACAGTCCCAACAAAAACTCTTGGAGGCTCTCCACCTGTGAGTGTGCAGAACAGTGTGGGCTGAGAGTCGACTGTATAACAGCTCTTTGTAGCAAAATGTCCCTTGATGACGATTTTCCCCATCACCAATAAAAAAAGACGAGAAAAAGATGTAACTCAATACAGCCTGCGAGAGCTGCACCGGAGTTTCTCAAGCTTAAAATATCAAAGAGGGCAGACGTTCCACCTCCAGCTGTTATAGCTGTTCTTTGGTCAAAAGCACCACATGACATTCACACGTTATCATTATCAATAATCGAATTCTGACTGAAAACTCACTTCTGCTTCAGGTTCAGAAAGCTCTGAAACATTACTTGTTACCTAATTAACAAGTCCAGAGTCAATCGATCATGTGAAATGCCTTTTATTGTGAGAAAACTACTCTCTCGTTCTCGCCCACAGAAAGTAAGTTTTCCAACCGTAGAGAGATCCTCTGTTGACTGCTTGAGTCACAGAGACAGGAAGAGAAACAGACAAGGCAGCGAGCAACACGCCCACGCAACACCGCTCAGGCCTATACATCGTGCACCACATCATGTTGAACTAGAAAAACCAGCACGTTAGAGGAATACCACAATGCACAATAGATAATGGTAATTAACAAAGCAACATATTGAACAATACTAGACAGGTAATGATGAACAATAGAGAAAAAAAGAGTGTGTGTATCCTGGTTTAGCAGGTTTACGGATTAAAAGAACCTTTTCTAAACATGAACACTAAAATCTATCTATCTATCTATCTATCTATCTATCTATCTATCTATCTATCTATCTATCTATCTATCTATCTATCTATCTATCTATCTATCTATCTATCTATCTATCTATCTATCCTCTCTCTATCTATCTATCTATCTATCTATCTATCTATCTATCTATCTATCTATCTATCTATCTATCTATCTATCTATCTATCTATCTATCTATCTATCTATCTATCTATCTATCTATCTATCTATCTATCCTCTCTCTATCTATCTCTGTGTAGGCTATAAATGTATGTAGGTGTAAACACCTCAGGCTTGTAGTGGCTGTACTGTATGTGAATGGTGTATTTAAGGAGAAAACACTGAGCTGTACCATCAGCTGACCACTGGGTTTAGCTAAAGTGTAGAAAACAATGCAATACAATAAATATCAGTGACGTGTTCACTTACAAATTGAATTTCTTCTGCATTTAAGAAACAGTAAAGTTTAAATATATACAAATTAGAAGCCTGCATCTCATTCATTTATCTCATGTTACATGCTAAATGTACGTCAAAAACATAATTATCTTAAGAGAATAATTATGAAAAAGGAGTCCCTAGCACCCTGGTTTATGTCTTCCCTACGGTATCATACTATTTCAAGCAAACAACGCAAAAACTGCAATTTCTTGTTGTTTAATGAAGTTTGCAAATTGTATTTTTTAAAGATTTTTTGTGAAGACACACTTTGAGCACTGAAAACGTGGGATAGGTATTCAATATTTTACAAGATTAAATTATGAATCCACCACAAAAAGAAAAAAAAGTATTTCCTGTGTAATGGAGTTTTGTTGTCATCATTCAGTAACATGACTCATGCTGAGAATATAAATCCCTTTTCCTTCAACACAAGAAAACCTGGGCTTTCATGTACTTATATTTTTTTTATCTTTTATTTTCCGCACCACTCAGTTGTAATCCCCAAAATGTTCCACATCTAAATAAACCATGACTGATGTTTGGTGTCAGTTTGTGAATCAGAGATGTGTCATAAAGGTATTATAATAAGGCTAAAAAACCCAGCTATAAATGATTCATAGTGCTGTACTTTGGTGATCTTCATTTCAAACTAAAGCTGTTTACGGGTCATACAGACCTCCGTTAACGAAGGTTAATGTCCAGAATGACCACAGAGACAAAATCTTCAAGAGGGCTTTCAGGATGTTACACATCAAAGCGTGTCGGGGAGGAATGCTGCGTGCCGTCGGATTAATGTCAAGTGATCTCCAGCGATGTGGGGCTGCGAGTTTGGAAAAGAAAAAAGAAAATCTGGGGGTGTGGAGTTAGGAAGAAGTGAGTTTACCAGAACTCTTCAGCCCGCCTCTCATTTCGGCTGGAGGCTACGTTAGCCGCTGCACGGATAAAACCGCCCAATCTCTTGAGCTGACCGGAGGTGGGTTGTGTTGTACAGACAACAGACATGTGTAAATAAAAAGACAAATGCTGCGGGGATTTTTGACACGTTTTTTTGAATCCGACACTGTCAGCAGCAGCAAACAAAAATCTATGGAAATGATTTTTAAAGCTCTGTTTAAGAAGACAAACACATTCCTGCTGTTTTTGGCCTGAACATCTGACATTCATGACATTTCCTAAAAAAAACGATTACATCATAATCATCCTAACCATAAAAAGGACCTCGAAAGAAAACACAAAAACTTTCTGGAAAGCCATTAAATTGTAGGATTCACACAAAAAAACCCATAAATGACATGTACAAATCTTGATGAATTAGGTTTTGCCACAGCGATGGTTGAGTTATCTTTAAAATATGTAATTTGTTGATACATTCCTATTTAGTTGTGTTTCACAGAACACAAAAACTGGTATTTCTATCGAAGATGGAGACTCCAAGCTCTTCTAGAGACGTGCTTCATGCTTTATGTCCTGTTTGACGGTACCAATAAAGTCACCGCACAACGCACACTTCCAGTGTGTAGCATCGTGTGCAGCAGCGTACACAAAGTTAAAATACCGCGCCGTGCAGCAGAAACATCAGGCCGGTTGATGGGGGGGAAATTAAATTGTACTTGGAGCCTCGGTGACGCTCGAGCCAGCAGCACTTGTCCTCTCTCTGCTGCATACGGCGGCTATCAGTCAGCGACTTCCACATGAGTGTATTTAAAGTTTAAATGAGGCTGATAATCTGTGTAAAAACCTAAGTGTTAAATGCATCGTGTCTTTTAAAGAGTGCAATCAAACTCTATGTTGTGTTTTTTTTACTCTGAAGAGAGACAAAGAGGTAAACTGGTGGTTTAATGGAGCTGGTAACCAGTTGCCAAGGGGCCCAGTTGTCTTAGTGTGGATGGCGGCTAATTCAGGATGCTCTGAGCCCCTTCCTGTATTGCCTGACAACTGCTGAACCTTCATTTGTTTGGCGTGCTTCCACAGACTAGAGTAACAGATGTGGAAACACCAACTGCACTGACACATGTCCCCCGCCCACCCCTCCTCCACCCACCCACCCCCACACTCCAGCAAACACACCGGGCCAATGTTAAAATGCAGAGTTGTTTCTACTTTGATGGACGTGATGCAGTTTTGATTGATTATATTTTGAATACAAAAAGTGATCATGTCGGACCATCTGCCTGAAGCATTTAACCTCATCTCTGTGCACCAATGGGATTAAAAGCCATGAATATGTTTCGCTGTTATAATTAAAACTCAGACGCCGTTTATCAGCTGTCCAGAATTTACATACACCACAAATGAACCCAACCATGTAAAAGGAACACACACACACACACACACACACACACACACACACACACACACACACACACACACACACACACACACACACACACACACACACACACACACACCACACCACACCGCACCATCCATTCTCGGCAAGCCTCATTCAGCTGAGCAGTCCTGTCACTGTGGGAAATCACATGGCTCTGTGTGTCTTCCGACTGCATGCATCCTCACACTTCCTGTTTACAAATCTCACAATACACACATTCGCAAAAGAGGCACACATGGAAACGGCCACACACACGGCACTCCAGAGACATGAACATACAAGCAGGGGTATATGAACAGAAACAGATTGCTGAGGCAGCTCACCACAGTATCTCACACACACACGCACGCACGCACGCACGCACGCACGCACGCACGCACACACACACACACACACACACACACACACACACACACACACACACACACACCACAAGAACAGAGAAACATATCTAAAACTGTAACATTGATGCCAAAAGGTTTTTGGCCTTAACACACTGCAAGGCTGCATGTGTGTATAATCTGTAAGCAGTTAAACCTGAGAGATTCCCGCTCAGATTAAATCTAAAGGTTTTAAAATAATCCTGTAAATAAACAGGATGTTGTGAAGCACACTGATGGTATTTCTTGTTTCCTACCAGTACCACACACACACACACACACACACACACACACACACACACACACACACACTATCCTTTTATAGGATTTATAGATTGTAATGAATGGTTTTACTACTGATTGGTATTAATTTCACAGCTTTATAAATCAGTCAGGCAGCAAAACATCTCTTAAAGCTTTGCACTCTCTGATTATTATTCACAGACGACTAACATCTATTATCCATTACTGACAGACAACCAGCACTCACGGCTGAAGACTTAATGGATTATTACGAAAACTTCTTATTAATGATTTAGTAACATTAATAATTCCAGATGATTTACTAATTTTGAGAAAAAACTGCAACCTTTTAACAGTGATTTATTAATGATTAAATAACAAATAAATGACAAGTTAAATGTCAAAAAACTTTAGATAAAATTTATATCTAGGAAAAAGAAATTCCAAGCATATTTATTTTTCCTCGTTAAATTTCAACTAAAATCAATATGTTGCGTTATTGAGGTCACTGGCAGTCGCAGGAAAATCCTGCATCCAAGAAAAATTAGATTCCTTGATACAAGATCAACCATAGAATACGTGGAGGTGATATGGCCTTAAAATAATGTTACAATATCTTAGGGTATTTCTGCAACCATAATACTTTCCATTATATGATGAAATACTGAAAAATATTACGTAAAATGACGTATTCAAATGTCAAGTGTTACGGTTTAACATGCCAGCATGAACGTAACAGTTTGCCTTCAAAAATTCAGTAAAAACTGAAACAATTGTGTGTTGGTTCATTAGTTTGTGAACAACAACAACTCGGAGTGAGTTCCAGATTCTGAATAAAATAGATGCTTTCAGCCATTCGCAGCATCTGACATCGTTACATCAACAAGATGGAATATTTCTTATCATGAGATGAATTATTTTTTATCATGTTACATTTGATAATGATATCATCATAAACGATACCCCTACTATAGCAAACGTTTCAACTTTTTCTTGCCGGTCTGAAAATCATCACAGGTCACACCATCAGCAGGCTGCTGTACGTGTGCACTACAACAAAACTAGAATGACTTACAATGAACTAAATCTATTAATACAATTGAACCCAATCTCAACCCAAAAACTCAAATAGCTCTGTTGCCAGTTACGTCCTAATTATAAAAAGAGATACAAATTCGTAGAAATGTTACAGGCAACTGGGCCAACGTTTTACTATGACGTTGTGAGATACAAAACAAAAATACAACATGTGAGGAACCTCTAAATGCGTCAATTAAATTGTTCAAATATTCACATACAACCATGAACTTAGATTATAAAGACATACCGTATAGGTATGGCTCTACTCTACGAAGGATAAACCGACTTGAAAAAAAATGAACCATCCGCTTCAATCCACCCCAACTTTCAGGCCAACATGCTTCTGAAAATACCAGCAGAAAGATGTCTGTGCTTTGTGTTGGCAGCGTGTTTGC
Organism: Embiotoca jacksoni; assembly: GCF_022577435.1. NCBI lineage: Eukaryota > Metazoa > Chordata > Actinopteri > Embiotocidae > Embiotoca > Embiotoca jacksoni. The sequence goes on from NW_027185274.1 coordinate 996,025, forward strand.
AGTGTGTGCAGCGAATGGGCGGTTTTTTTTTTTCCAAGGTTGCTCCTAAGCTGCTTAAGTAGCTCTGGTTGAAATTGGCAGAAGTGTGTGTTTGTTCTCTGAGACTTTGTTGCTATACCGAGCCAGCATTGTGATGTGTGTGGCGGATGGGGATACAAACTTCCGCCCTCACAATAATAGAACTGATAAATCTTTTTTCCTGTGTTACTGTACATTGTTCCAGGGAGTCTCCTGCAGCCAGACAAAAGTACACACATGTACACTTCAGCTCAAGCTGGTAACTTAAGCACAGTGCAAATCCCCATGAAGATTTTTTTCTTATTTAAGCTGCTGATACCTTATATTTTGAGCCAACTTGTGACCATTTTAAATATGCAGGGTTTTGTTCTTCCCCCCTTTGACAGCAGCTATTAAAGCTTCATGAAAACACACTTTCCGACTGGGATGTTGGCTGACACACTCAGACTACAAGGCATTATGAACAAATGCAATCATGGCTGCATTCCAAGTAGTGTGTGTTTCTGCATGGATGACTGAGTTTAGCATGCAGGGATATGGATGTTTCTCCCTCTACATGATGGGACACTTGCTTATAAACCAAACAAGAAGACTCTGAGTACTTATGGTGGACTGCATGTTGCTGTACATATCAGTGTCATTTTAGCACTTAAAATAGCAGGTGTACTGTAAGTCCAGAGGTATGCAAATTGAGACAGTTATTCTAACTAGTCTCCATTCATTTCACTTAAAAATGTTGCACATGCTATTGTTACAGCTGGCTGAGTTGTTTGTGTCTGTAAAGTCTAAGAAGCTCAGTAAAAAGAGGCGATTCAGTCCAGTAAGGTAACGCTGTCAGTAAACTAGCTGGCAGTGTTACCGAGCTCTGTGGGGATCATTACTAATCAGGGCCTGAATCTTGCTGCGGGGTTGCTGCTGTAGCGCATCGTTTCATTGAGACCCGCAAAGTCAGCATTTATAATGCGGGAAATTCCCCGCTGACATCTGCAGCTACGTCAAATGCAAAGTGCAGAATGAGGGTCAACAGCAGGGGGCGCTGTATCAGACGGACCGACTTACGACCTGGACTCGGCAGGCTGCGTGTCTCTGCCTACAAGGCTACGAGCACCCTCTGCTGTTGCAGTATTTTTTGTCTTCCACACACACGTTTCAACAATGTGAACTTATAAACATGCCAACACGGACCGCTGGCTAAAACGTACTGTAGCTAAAACCATCTGAAGTGGAACCCGGAAGAACAGTTAACGTTAAACCTCCGGATACTTACAGAACATTATATATTACAGAAAACTGTCAGGTCACTAAGAAGCAGCAGTCCAAAGATAAAGTTTCAGGCTAACTGGCTTAAAGTATATCCGATGCTCGAACTGAACAACGGTGGAATGAGCATCTCAAGTTGTAAAATGTACGGTGCTGCGCTTTACACCAAAACATCAACTTTAAGTCGCCACTCAGACGGCGTTTGTCCTGCAGCAGCCTTGAAAAGGAAACGTGAGGCAGATCCAGCAAAGACTGTGATGGCTCATGCTGTTGAAGTTGCTCTGTTGCAGTGTGACGAGGATACAAAGAAGGCTTCTCCAAACCTCCAACTTTATAGCAGAAAACTACGAATGGTCAATGATAAATGTTGACGATCCCAACGGCCTCGTCTTCTCCCTCAGTCATTATGCTACTGCACAACACCCATATCACTCTTGCCCAGCAGAGGTGTTTTCACCACTTGATTGGCGAGCGAACCATGCACACAACTTCCCATGTTAGAACCACAAGCTCACGAGCGCCATTTGAAGGCAGTATAACACTGGCCAGCCAGCTGGTTTAGTAGCCGGCTGTTGGGCAGCGTTAACGAGATGGGCTGCATCTCCCTTTGATTACTCGGCGTATTTCACAAACATGTTAAATGAAACGGGATGAGTTCCTGTCTTTGTTTGCAGCTAGCCGTTGTTCTGTATCTGTTTTTGGAAAATAACTTTGAAAAAGAGATAACAATACACAAAATACTGTACCATAGAACAAACATTTCTCGACCAGGAGAGTCATTAGTACAATAAATGAATTCTGTTTAAAAGCCAACACTGGCTTCTCACTTTTACATAATTTATCAATTTGACAATTAACTAAATATGAATCACTTTCATGCTCCAAACAAAACTGGCAGCAAGACTCAAACCACTAAACATGTTAATTACCCAGAGTTGAAACCCGACATACTCCAAGGAAAAACACAACATCATAAGCTTCACTAAAGTTGTATTCATTGTAGGTCTGTTTTATTGTTATATGTTACATTGTACAAGTGTTTTAACCATCGCTTTCTCCTGATTGAGAGAGATAGAGCGAAGCTTTTGGTTTTGCGGTGATATGACTCGTGCTTCTGGGCCAGCTCTGCCTCCAGGAAAGGTTTGTAACTCTAATTATGCTCAGCAATAAGGGGCGATTCAGCCTGTTTGTTATTCATGGTGGAAATGAACTGTGGGTTTAGAGCCTTTTGTCGGCGTCTACAGGGAGACAATAAGAATCATTCTCCACAACTCATTTCTGAGTTGTTTGTCCTCCAAACTCATTAATCTTAATTGGTCCTTTCTGGAGAAAGACGCTGTTCAGTGTTCAGACAGCTTATTCACTCCAATTATGCACACATATTCATACGCTGATAAATGAGTCCACACACATACAGGCACTAATGGAGAGCAAAAAAAATAAAAAATTCTAGACAACAGTCTCAATATTGCCATTATAAAAAATATATCAACGTGCACTTACATTTTTGTCTGGAAATATAATCTACATATCATAATTACAATTGCAAGGACAGTCACAGTTTAACAACAACAACAAGAAGTTAAAATCTGAATTGCTTTGATTAAAGTTGCATCCTGTTTTTTGGCCACTGGTTCTACTGTATTTGGATTTATGTTCTTAATGCATTTCACATTGTGAAACATCACTGCAACAAGTAATACTTTACAATCAGCCGCAATCAAACATACTTGCATTCTTCACAATACCGACCAATTCAACCAATCAGGCTCCTCTCTGGCAAAGTGCATCAAGGATCCCATTCACTCTGAGTGTGCTAGATGATGATGTCAATTCCAGAAGCATATAACTGAGCAATAAACTAGAGTTTAAATTGGATAATAATTCTGTTCAGTATCAATATAACAATTTTGCAACCTTTTCTTAGCTTCTCATCATATCCAATCCAATCGTGGGTAAATGAGCTGAAGGGTTAACATGGTTTAGTGATTCAGACCGTGAGCCCAGTTGTGGTTGTGTGACAGGGCACCGCCACAGTTTAACAAGACTGCTCAAGCATGCAAGAGTTCATATACAGTGCCTAAAAGACGATGGAAATAAAACAAGACTTCATCATAAAAATAAACTGTTATATATATAAGTACAGTATTTCTGTGTAGCAGAGACCGAGTGAGTTGTCACATTTTTTGGAACATATTTTTTTATTGACTATATGTTTTAGACAAACAGATTAAAAGTTGCTTTGGAAAACTTTAGATAGTATTTAAACTACAGATGGGACATCTTTTAAGCAAAACATCCATTGAATGAAAAAAAAAAAAGAAAAAAAAAAAAGGATTATTTGCTGTGTTTGTACATCAGTTCTTTCCCTTGTTAAATATTTTCGCTGTCCGACCTATTATGAATTCCATCTCACTCTAAAAGAGTAAACCATATTCCTACTTAATGGAGCGATGAACACAATTGTTCTCATCTCACTCAGCTGAAAGCACACGCATGAACTGTTACATGCCAAATGTGCTCAGTGAGAGACATTAAGGTCGCCTCAGAACAGCGTAATATTTACAGGACATTTATGCAACGTGCAGTTGAAAGGATGACACTTCAAAATGTTAAAACCTTTTAAAACCTTTTCATTTAGGAATACGTGTATTTGGTTATTGCAATGAAATAGAAATATTACAGTCCCTTACAAGATCCTCCACAGTTCAGAAACAAAAAAAATGAGTTTTGCAGGACGTGTTAAATAAATGCCATCTGAAAATAAAGGTGTTGGATGTGGGTGTGTTTGTTATTGTATAACTGCAAATGTTCTGCATCAGCTACAAAATGAATGAATGAATAACTTCAGGTTTGCTTCTGATCATTGAAACAACCCCTCCTTTGAGGGATTATTGACATACATTATTCAACACATATCATGCATTCTGTAGTGCATATGCAAAAGCATCTAACAGTGACCTTTGAAGACTTTGCCGTCGTGTTGATGATGCACCATTTCCTTCAGTAAATTCATAATTTACAGTCTATAATATGATTAAATACATCTATTGGTTATTTTTCTGATCCTGTTCCTGTTACCAGCTTTTGAAATATTTGTAAATAAGCTAAAACACAGTCTAAAATATCCTGTTAATTCCTCAGTTCAAATCAAGTCTGAATGTTTAATGGAACTTTCAAAAAAACTATTTTATTTATAAATCAATATGGATTAAAATCAATTATCTTCCACGACCCCACTATATCTTCCTGTTTCAGTATGCAGTGACAATATGCCATATGTCTATGTTTGCCGACTCACAAAAATTATATTTACATAAACATATTTAGCACATTTACACAATTTTTTTTTTTTTGGTCTATTCTGAATCTGAATATAAAACCTTTTTTCAAGCCTAGTGGAAAACTTGCCATCATATTCTGTAAAAAGAAACATCAAAGAAAGGTTTTACATTTTCATTATTTTGAGACGAGACATGTAAAAGGGGCAAATAAACTGGCCAATGTTATAATTATAATGCCACTATAAACTAAAATGGACATCTGCATAATTTTGAAAAAACATTTTTTTTTTTTTTAAAGGTTCAATACATTGCAGTTATCAAAGAAATGACAAAACTGCAGTGCCTTGACATTTAATAATTTCTGACAACTATTTAATTTCAATTTTTAGTTTCCGTTATACATTTTATTTAAATCGCTACTCATTTAACATTTAGTTATTCAATATTTCACAAATGTACTCTTCATGTTTCATTTGAAGTCAGAATCCACAATTTACAAATCAAAGATGAAAACAGGGTTGTATTTATGTAAAAGAAAATGTTCTCTTGATAAAAATAGATGCTGCTTTGATCTTAAATGACACGCATTCATAAAATTATTTATATTCAAAACAAGTACAGAAAAGTCTTTGTAGACAGAAAAATATTTAATGTTCAAATTAATTGCAACTATTGATACTTCCTGGTGGGACCTCCATATTTTTCTATTTCTGTGGAAATTTGTATTTATCTCAAGGTGAAAAGTTCTTAATATAAAAAGCAAGGATGAGGTATTAATGCATTGAGCAGGATCTGTTTTGTTTCTGCCCCTTCTGTTCTTCTTTAAAGGTTCAAAAGGACTGGAGTTTAAAATGATCTTGTGTAACTAACTGTAAGGGATAACTTCCTCTCTGGCATGATACACCGTCTCATTATAAATATTCTATCTAATGGTCTTACTCACAACCTCTGACATTCGGATCCAGATTGTATGAGTACAATGCATGAAAGGTCGGGTCGCTGTTCCTGTCAAGAAGCGTCACTTTACTTTGCATGTCGCTTTAGATTAGATATGATGTAACATTAGAATTAAAGTGCAGTCATGCAGAAGCTGCGTTTTATCTCCAAATCTGTGTGTTCACCCTGAGTCTCAGGAAAAAGCAGGTATTCTTCACACTCTGATGCTTTGTTACTGTGTGTTTGGCCATGTTGCAACAATGAGTTAGAAGCTATAAAGTACAGGAGGGAGGAGGAAGAACGAACGAAGATTCACTAAAACGAGAAAATGCAACCGACATTTACTGTCTGGTTATTTGAGACCCTCGTTAACGGCGATATCCACATCCAATCAAGCCTGTAATTAAATGTCTCGTCAGATCTATTTTCCTCTCCAATCATGACACTCCAGTCATCCAGCAGGATGACTGGAGTGCGGTGCAGAGGGAGGAACGGAGCAGGAAGTTGGTCCAAGATGGAGCAGCTTCCTGCCGTGTCTCGGTGAAGTGAATGTGAGGGCAGACGGCAGGAGCTGGAGGACGCTGGCTGCTGGAGCCACTCCAGTCGCTGTATTGGCAAACGTACTACAGGCACAGATGGCTCGGCCATCACTGTACACACAGACACACACACACACACACACACACACACACACACACACACACACACACACACACACACACACACACACACACACACACACACGTAAAAGCCCCGGACACGCACGCAGCAGCAGACAAGTACCAAGCACATTAATGCACAGGCACCCACAGACTGAAATGTGTGAATGAACACACACACACACACACACACACACACACACACACACACACACGCACACACACGCACACACACACACACACACACACACACACACACACACACACACACACACACACACACACACACACACACACACAGTCCACATCAAATTGGGTATGAGATTAAATGCCACATCAAATCTACTTTAGTTCCTGATCCTTTCAACCCCGTAGTGCCCTCCTTTACAAAACCAAAATAAAAACAGCAACTGTGTTCACAGATTAGTAGTTGTGTGTGCTTGTGTATGTGTGTAACAGAGAGAGGGAGGAAGAGAGGCTCCGACTGTGAGAGAAGGACCACGGGACAAGAACATGTTCCTCTTTCCCCACTATGTACCCACCTGGACAAAGCAGGGCTGTACAAGGCGGCACAAAGCAGTCTGATTTCCCTCTTATTATACACTCGCAGTGCAGAGGCAGAGTCTGCTCTCTGCCCACCAGGCACTTGCATGGTTTATGAATTTGGAGCTTAAAAATCTGAGAAAGAGAAAATAAATGTTTAAAATGTGCTGAGGAGCATGAACAGTTGGTTCGTGAGCAGGGGCAGCGAGGCTCGGTCTGAATAATGATGGTTGGAAGGCTGATATTGATATTTTGGAAGAGAACTGGACAGCAGCTGCAGAGAGATGCTGTTCAATACTGATATTTCAAACTAAAACTGCACAAATGATTTTGTAATATCTTCCTATAAGCAATCATTATACAACAATTCTACAATGAATAAAGCGTAATGTGTGGTACGATTCTTTGAACAATGTCACTGCATCATCTTCAGTATTCAAACATTTTGGATTTATACATGAAGTCAAACGGCAAGTTTCTGTATTAAACGTATGAAATCAAAGGCAGCGACTGCTGTCACAGTCAGCAAATGTTTAGAATTGGTTATTCATTTACCCAAAGTGGGTTGATGCCAAATGCTGTTTCATAACCTGCTGGCAAAGATGACCTGAACACCCAGACAGCCAGCCTCACAAAAGCCCCCAATTGGGAAGAATTCCCAAATTCACTTCTCATCATCTTTTTGCAGGCCCTGCAATTTTTAATGATAGTCGGCCGAAAGCTCTCAAAAACACCCCATTTCAAGCTAAAGTGTGCTCAAGTAAACACATAAATTACAAAACAAGTGTTATGTTTTAATGTGGACGAGATGAGAGAAAAAAAACTGTATCTCGGCGTCGCGATGAGATCGTGACATGATCGCGCCTATAACGTTCCTGAAAAGAAGCAGGAGCAGATACGATACGGGACCCATTCAGCTCAACAGAAATAAAAGAACAGCAGCCGTTACCATTTCTATTTTAACAATCATCTGTGTGTTTTGTGTGGAACACGTACATGTACTTATGAAAACAAATCTCTCTCTAGGACAAAAAGACTAACTACCAAATTTATAGTAAACATGTAAATAATAATTCTATGGGCTTAAAAAGACGTTCACAAAAATTGGACAGCAGCTGCAAAGAATACCGTGGTTAAAAGAACAACAACAACAAGTGTTTCCACCGGTTGAGTATTTACATGTGGCGGCAGGTGGTGCAGCTTGTGATCAATGTTCAAGAAGACACTCATGCAGTTTGGAGGGGGAGAGTGTAACTTCGGTTATCATCTGTAACTAAGATTTCCAGATGTCCCCTGAAAGCCACACATGCAGACTTTGAGTAGACAACCTGGCATCGTGGTAAAATGTGAAGTAGACACGCCGGTCCACGACAGCAAAACGTGAATGTTAAACATTTTCCTGTAGTGGACGAAAATGAAACATACGGCATGCGATGCTGCCATGTGATTTACAGGAAAATGAAACTTAAAGCTAAAACTTGTGGTTGGGGTTCAACTCAACAAACATGTAGTCACCTCCTGGATCTGAACCTCATCTTCCCACATTGCAGTCAGTGACTAATATCACCAGGCCATCCCACCTATCGCCTCACATTGCCAAAAATGTCTTTTGTTGCCTCTGTTGCCGTACCTTGGTCACATGATCCCGCATACCCATGACATTTACTGGCGTGTAAGTTTCACGCTTTAAAGACGTGTAACGTTCCCGCCTAGACGGCCCAGCTGTCGTGAAACAGGCGTGTTTATTTCACGCTCTGCTGTGATACTGGGTTACAGTTAATGCTACAATTTACCCATATTCTCTAAACGACTCATACGAAGGCTATTGGGAGATGCTCGCTAGGTGTGTGGGTAAACATTACTTGTTTTAAAAGAGTGAAATAAAGATTTCTAACGTAAGATGTCCTTAAGTTAAAAATGAAGTGATTTTTATCTACCGCTCAAGCAGAGCCTTTGTATGGTAAACACTGAACTGATACTGTTGGCTTTGTATTAAGCGTAATGAGTTTGATCTTTGCATTTATAGACTTATTCAACTGTAAGAAGAGGAGAGACCCAGTAGCCTGGATCAGTCAAATTGACAATGACTCATTTACGCAAATGAGGTTTGATTTCATGCTTGATCTGAGACAAAATGAGATTCTGCTATTACTGAGCACAGAACACTGTATTGTCTTATAAGGTTTGAAACTTGCACAAGAAAGAACTTCAGAGGTTGAGCTATTTGTCATCGATTGGCTGGAAGGAAACCCGAGGCTGCGTGTATGCAATTATGAGATTCGGGGAAATCCCAGCAAGTTTAATTTGGCACTGAAAATATGAAATGAAGGTCATAACAAGAATAATAATGCTCGATATTGGAGGTCATGTTAGAGTTAAAGAGTAATAGCAGATGTAGAATTAACTTAATTTCAGCTGATTATTAACTTGACAAAGTGCTACGATGATCACTTAGATCAGATCTTTACCGGCTGTTTCCATATGTGGAATTCTAGTTATAAGAAATACCACTGCTGTAAAATGTCATAATAATTAAAAAAAAAAAAAAAAAGCTACAGCATAAAAGTATCATAATAAAGTGAGAAAAAGCTCTAAATAAGTGGAGCTGTGTTTATTCAGTGTGTTTTCCTCACCTAATTCGAAAAAATACAAGCTAGTTAAAGATCACATCTGACCAGATGACATGTGTCACCATTATAAAAAGAACAGGGTAAAGATGACTGTGTCAGACAGACGTCAGCAGACTTCAGTGTGTCTGCACAATTAGAGAGAAACCTTTTTCTCACCGTTTGAACAAAAAACTGAGCAGGCTTCACGTTGACATGTCTTGACATTTATGAGTTTCAGTGTGTGAGTCTAACCACTAACTGAGAGGGAACCCTTACTGGCTTTCCATCCAACAACATGTGCATTTATGACTAACCTGAGTAGAAACCACAGACTGTATATAAAAGTGTTCGTAGCTTCCAGCTCTGAAAAATGAGGCTGATGCAGAAGTGCCCTAAGCTGCGATACCACCGGGTGCCACTAGAGGTTGGTTCCAAAAAGACCCCCATTCAACTTCTCTCATAAAATGCTCAGTCAACGACGTTTCTCCACAAGTTATCTCGGTGTTGTTCGCTAAAGTCTCTCCTTCTTATTAGTTTTCTGGACGTCCATCCGAAAATAGTCCCGTCATTAATTATAAAATTAGCTTAAAAAAAATGTTGTTGTTGGGAGGGGCCTTTCTGTTTGATTGACATGGCTGTGGTGCGGTCAGGTTACGGCTATCGGTGGGCGGGACGTAGTTTCGCCGGGTTTCCAGTCAGATCGAGTTATTCCGGTACTATCCAGAACTTTTGCCCGATAAATAAACAAACGAGAGAGGTACGAGCGGTGGAAAAGATAAGATGTAGATAAGACCAGATTAGCTTTTTTGTTTTAGGCATTCAAAAGACCACACCTTCTCCGTATGCACACAATACAATCACATACATGTTAAATTAAACTACAGTCAAAATGCAGTATCACACATGCACACACTACTACTACTACAATCTCCTGGGAAGTATTTTGATACCATTATGTATAGCTCCGAATATTTCTACAGTAACAGTAACTTTTGCAGTAAATTGTTTCATGATGTTTTTCTACCCTTACATGACTCTGAATGTAAATAATTATTCTTAAGTATTTTAGGGGATACAAAAAAAATGACTGAGTGCTTTTATATTAAGGAATTTCAGGAAAAGAAATTTCCGAATACTAAACATCGGTGATTACCAGCTTCAATCAAGTCGCAACCCGCTGACAGACGTCAGAAAAGCTGACTGACTGGCAGCCTCCGGTAGTATCTCTCCATCTGTGTCTGAGGCTGCCAGCTGATATTGACGCAGAGCTTCTGTTTCCAGCAGTCAAATATTTAAAGACAGAAAAATAATTTGGGCACAACAGCCTGTGAACCACTCAGACTGCTGCGCACAAAATACAACACACAGCAACCTGCCAGTACAACAGGTAGAAGGTAAATAAACTATAATTAGCGGACTGTCTTCTTATAGAAAAACAAACACCCTTTGCTTTGGAAAAAGACATTTGTTTGTGAGTGATTTGTAATGCAAACTGTTCTCCACCCTGCCAGCTGCACTACCTTGAATTTCACACAACCACAGTGAGATATCCGAGTGGAGACAATGGCTCCATAATCTGATAGCGCTGTCTGTCTCGCAGCTTCCGGACAGAGCTTCAAATGAACCATGATATGATCACCCAGCTGAAGTAGAAGTGCACCATTGAGCGATGGCAGCTATATCCAGACAGTGATGCACCTCTCCAATTTCAGGAAGGAGACTAATGACATTTCTATGACCTTGTTAGATGCTCCCTGCGGAGGCAGACATATAATGATGGCACATCAAATGCAATAACAGGTATTTCGTTTAGATTTTACAATAATCTTCAAATAGTCCCACGGAGCTGAAACCAATTTGTGAAAGCAGAGTGAGGCGAACCTTACGAATAAGCTCATATTCTTTTTGCACTTCAAAGATGCTTGGCTAAAAAACAAGGCAAGGACTCAATAATTCATGAGTTACCAACTCCACAGTACTTTACAGTTCCCATGGCAGGGATGGGCTGTACGCAGCTCTCACAGATGGAGCACACTTGAACCAACGGACTGTATGTAGACATTTTTTTTCCTTTCCTCCTTCAAATCAGCCAATATGCAACCCCTGAGCTGAGCTGCACAGAAAAACACACTTCCTATGCTGACAGCTGTTTCGAAAAGGGGAGAAAAACGCACCGGGCAGCACGGCGATAGTGTGGCGCAAATACAGCACTGTACATGTAAATGTGTTGGGTGTTGATCCGTCACCCTGCTTTGGACTGCACGTCTGGGACCCAGAAGACACACAGTTGTGCACTGCAGTCTTCAGTGTGAAAGTCTGAACTTTTATGACCACCAAAATAAAAACATTATCTACCCAGGAAGTGAGTGGGCGTCCATTTGACAGAACTCAAATCATACTTTATGAACTGACAACAGATGGAAGTCGACCTAAGATAAGGCTTTAGTACAACATCGTGTAGGTTACAAGTTTACCTCGAAGAGTAAGTACTACACTGGCACATCAACGCAAAACACTGCACGCTGAAATCAGACCTATTTTAGCTGCTTTTAAAGTTTAACACTTTGTTAAGTGTTATAAAACATCTTTTGATAGGGGTGAAAGAAAAGATGACAGCTTCAAAACACACGAAGAGCTCACTTGAATTATTAAGCTCAGACTTAACTATATCAAGCTACTGATCCCATTGTAATGAGACGGCTGTGGTTAAAAAGGGGAAAAAAGCACTGAAAAAGCTTTCACTTCTTCATCTGTCTGTTTCTCTTTTCTTCACGTGAACCCATCTGCTGCCACTGGAACCCACAAATTTAAAGAACAAGATCGAGAAGCTGATCGTTTAATCATCGATTCATTTCTGACTTGCAGATAAAAATGTAATGTTTGGGTTGAGAACGATGATGTTCAACTATCAGACGAGTCAGTAAACAGAACTAAATACATGACTCATACTGTTAAATCATTTGCAAATTACTCTAAAAATATAAAGCTTTATACTTTTCCTTTAACCTTCAGTCAGCTGATAAAAAAAGAAGCTTTTTATCTTTTCTCTTCTGATAATTTTGTTTTTATTCGTTTACTTCTTTATTGAAGTACATTTTTTGGTAAAATCACGTATTGGCTGTTTTTGTTTACATGACAGTGACATGTACATGTGTGTGTGTCACATTGGTGGAGCATTAGGGAGAGCTGCATGGATTTCTAGCTTCCCTTCAAGATACTGATCGATAAAGCCTACATTGAACCGTCTCCTGTTTTAACATCAGTGTTCCAAATGATATGCTTCTCTTAGTACACAAAAAAAAATAGTCCCTTTACATGTTAGGACTCTTACTTTTGTAACTCTTCAACTTTGACTTTGGAGTGTCTGAAATCACACCCTGCCGTTTTGCACTGACAGGAAACAAGCGCAGCATGTGAATGCATCACCTGCCAACATATCTGCAGCTTTCATTTTTTAATCCAGAAATGTTTGTGTGTGTTTTTGTTCCCTCTGTTTCACCCAGCAAAACACACGAGTGGCTTCTGTCCAGCAGCATTATAATAGTGCTGCTTCTGTGCATTGTTCCTGCAAAAGGCTGCAGCTTCCTCAAGACACCTTCATTTGAAAATTCTTCACGCCGGTGGTCCTTCCTCTGACGCAGCCGAGATGCTGACCGTTTACCGACTTGTGTAATCAAAGCAGTGAGTGTTAGTGCGCAAGTCGGAGCACACCGTGTTTAACATCTTTCGACGACGGCTGAAGTAGTTTCCATCTACAAATTACGCGACTCTCGTCGAGGATCGGAGTGCAAATACGTCTTGGACTGAACTGGAATTAACAAAAACAGTTGTTAAGTGTGCCGGAAAATGGTGCTGCTGGTCAGCGATCCATCACTCGCTGGAAGAGGCTGCAAAAACACACAAGGATTTATGTCTCCGAAGAGAGGACCGCTGATCCCTTAGATGGGATTTATTTTTAATGTAAGATCTGATTACTCATGATGACATACAGTATCTGTTGTCTTCCTGAGCGAGTACTTTGACCTTGGACCTGATACCAACTGTGCTCTCTCTCCCCTTCCCGCTGATACTCTCTCTCTCGCCGCTCCGTTCCGACACACAGCGACGCTGGAGCAGCTATTCCTGTAAAAATCAAGCATGACTCTGCTTGTTTCATGTATAATTGATCATTACATTAAGATTTAGCTGACATGCACAAGACTGTAATTTACAAGCTGAAAGAGATGCACCTCATGACTTCCTGGAAGTCTTTTTTCTCTCCAGAGATAAAGAACAATGTGCACGATCGATTTTGTTCTTAGATCGTGTGCAGCACCCTTCCAGCCACTTCCTGGTAGCCTGGTGCGAACCAGACCCAGTTTCACTGCGTGAATATGAGTCTGGCTACCCTCCATTATCCGTTTGCAGTCGTTCATCCTACTAGGTGTAGACCTCAGGTTCATTTTAACCAATCAGCATGCGCCGAAACCGGCCGACACACTGCCACCGCAGCAACTACACGGCCCACCAAATTGTTTTTTCCTGAGTACGGCATGATTTTAAAATCGTTGTAATGAACATCGGCAGCGTGACGAGGTGCTGAGCGTTTATTCTCCGCTGAACGCTCTGTGATTCTTTTCCCGTTCAGCGAGAGTTGAAAAATGTTAACGTCAGCGTCACCGGCCGTCCAATCACAGCGAAGGAGGGGCGGGGCAAGTGCGGTTAACCGCCGACACCGGTCACTGATTGGTCCGCCCTTCTGGAGGAGCTGCGCGAACTCTAATACGAGTTGTCAGAGCTGCGAGCGACAGTCGGCGCAGCCGTGCTTCCTTCCTTGGTCCAAGATGATGGAAATATCAGTTGTTAATAATGGCAAGATACATTTCTTTTTCATTATTATTATTATTATCAGTATTACTACTGACTGGAGAGACAGTTCCTCTGAAGTTAAGATCTTAAAAAAGTGCATTGTTTATTTTGAAAAGGATGCCTGCCATTGTCAGTAATTTCTTTGTATATTTCAGTGATGGGCTTTATTTGTTGTTTGTCATATTTTCTACATAACAGCAATTTTTATTTATGTTTTCTGATATTCACTGCTAATAACTGGCTCGTCTTCTTCTTATACTATGATAGTAGCTTAAAATAACCAGAAAAATACAATTAAACCGCAACTATTGTGATATGTGACGTGTTATGTTCTATCAAATTTGCTTTGCCCTGAATTACATGCGTGTGTTTTAGAGAAACTGTGTGGGGATAAATATTTTGGTGAATACAAAAAAAAAAGTATACATGCTTCATATATTCAGTATTAGTGTTACAATTTTCATGGTCTAAATCGGCCCAATTAAAAACTGCTTTTCATCTGTTTGCCTCTAGCTTATTTAACGTATCTAGCTGTATCCTTCTATACTGATATCACTGAACTCTATCACGCTAAGCCGGTGGGTATTTACCCTCTATTGTGTGAACACTGGTCGCGGCGCAGGGCCGCCGAACCAAAACAATGGCCCGACTAACAGCAAGCAGATCAATATTAATATTTCTACACAGAAAAAAAAATCCTTTTACAGCAGAACCGGGACACCTGAAGTTGGTCAGGATGTTTAGTGGGTCAACCTCTTCAGACAGAAGAAAGAGACAGACAGAGAGAGGGACTTAATAAGTGGCTGTTTTATATCACGGGCTGATATAAAAGAGGTTGTGGCTTCCCTGAGGGAGCGTGTTACAGGCCAGCGCTGGCCTGCCTGGGGGCCTACCATCATTTTCTGTGTCCATTCAGCAAACAACAGCACACTTCCTCTGACACACACACACACACACACACACACACACACACACACACACACACACACTCACACTCACACTCACATTCACACTCTTGATGTGTGACATCTGTCTGGGTGAAAGGGGTGTAAAGACTCCCAACGTTGAGTGTATGAAAAAGAAAAGAAAAGAGAAGCGCTGTCTTTTGATAACGTGGACAAATATCAGTTTAGATATTTTCACTAATTAATGACACAAAACCTAATCTGCCGCAGACAGTAAATAAAAGCTTTTTCCCATCTGCTGTTCGGACCAGCTGATCTCCGAGGTCCCTCTTTGGAAAATCTGGAGTGACACAGGAAGTGATGTTTTTGACATTTAAGGTGTGTTTGGAATAGAAACAGTTCTGGGTGGTCAGTGACAGACATGGGAAGTTTGTATGTCACAGTAAAAACCATATACAACAAACAAATGAAGCAAATTACAAACGCAGAGCGATTACATACAAAGCCAATGAAAAAGACGCGAATGTCCGCAAATTCGCGGTGGGCAAAGCCAAAGGACGCAAATTCACATCCGCGCAAGTTGAAAATATTGAACTTGCGCAGGAATAACATTTGGTCTGAACACGGCTTCAGAATCAAAAATATCCAGTCAAAAAATATTGCCAAAAATGAACTGGCTCCATCTTCATAAATGCCAAAGATTTGATGCTTTCTTTTGCCTTTCTTGATAGTAAACTGAATATTTTTCTACTTTTGGATCGTTGGTCGGACAAAACAAGACATCTTGTGTTGTGGGAAATATTAATGGGAATCTTTCACTAATTTTCTATATTTTCTATAAAGACATTTTCAAACAAGTTGGGACACTGTGTAAAATATAAATAAAAACAGAATGCATTGATTTTCAAATCTTTAATTAAATATACACCAAAGACAGCATATCAAATGTTAAAAAACTTTTTTCCAACTAAATATGGGTTTACATGATTTACAAATCATTCCGTTTACATTTTACACAGCGTGCCAACTTTTTTGGAAACATGGTTGTAGACAAAATCAATCATGATTCTAATCAGCAGATTATTTGATAATAAAATTATGAATCTGTTGGTGCCCTTTTCATAGGAAAATGTATTGTATACAATATTAGTGCAGCTTCATTATTCTAATTATTTTGATTCAGTGGATCAATTGACTTTGTGTAATGTGAATATAGTCGCTGGTAGTAATGATGTCAGAGAATCGTAACCCCGCTCTGCAGCTCAGCTCAACTCTACACGGGCAGGTGACCGTGTGGCAGTGTTGTGTTTTCTGCTTGTTCAGCAGAACAGTTAATTCAGCTCTAAAATAACGATTTTCAGCAAAAATACTTTTCGATATTTCCTGGGAACTATTAGTCGAAGACTCCATCTCA